>NC_000086.7:111958494-112133494 GCF_000001635.26 Mus musculus
TAAAAACACAAGATCAAAATCTTTCTCCCAAATATTTAATTGTGTCCCAGAAGACTGGGTATGTTGTAGATTCATTTTCATTGAATTCTGGGACGTCTTTAGTTTATTTTTTTCTTCCTTGACCCAATAGTGATTCAGTATATAGTTGTTCAGCTTCCATGAGTTTGTAGGCTTTCTGTTGTCTCTGTTATTGTATCTTAGCTTTTTAAAATTTTCATTTATTTATTTTTAATTTTTTATTGGTTATTTTATTAGTTTACATTTCAAATGTTTTCCCCCTTTCCAGTTTCCCTTCTGCAACCTTCTTATCCTTCCCCCCCTTCACCTGGTTCTCTGAGGGTGTTCCTCCACTCACCCACCCCCTACCACATCACTACCCTAACATTCCCCTACATTGGGGCTTTGGGCCTTCACAGGACCAAGGGCCTTCCTTCCCATTGATGGCAGATAAGGCCATGCTCTGCTTCATATGCAGCTGGAACCATGGGTCCCTCCATGTATATTCTTTGGTTGGTGGTTTACTCTCTGGGAGCTCAGGGGTTTCTGATTGATTGATAGTGTTGTTCTTTCTATGGGGTTGCAAACCCCTTCAGCTCCTTCAGTCCTTTCCCTAACTCCTCCATTGGGGTTCTTGTGCTCAGTCCAATGGTTAGCTGCAAACATCCATGTGTGTATTGGTAAGGCTCTGGCGGAACCTTTCAGGAGACAGTTATATCAGGCTCCTGTCAGCAAGCATTTCTGGGCAGAGCATCCCTAGGTGGGGCAGTCTCTGGATGGCCTTTCCTTCAGTCTCTGCTCTATTCTTTCCCTTTATTTCTTTTAGACAGGATAGATTCTGGGTTAAAATTTTTTGGGATGGGTGGGTGGCCCCATCCCTCAACCGAGGGCCGTGCTTAACCTCTGAATATTGTCTCTACAGGTACTTTCTCCCCTTTGTTGGGTATTTCAGCTAATGTCATCCCTGTTGGGTCCCTGGCATCTGGGCCTTTCTTTTTTTTACTACCTGTAGTTCTTAACTATAATTCTTAAACTTGCTATTTTGTTTATGTTCCATGGATCTCAAATGCTTTGTACTTTCTGATTGTCTTATAATTATTATTGGCTCAGTGTTATAATTTATCTGCATTGATGCAATATTATAATTTATATCACTTCTTCTTATGCCTTTGTGTTGTCTTCTTGTTGCATTCCCTTATGGAGCATTTTATTCAGGTTTTGTTTAACTTACTAAAATTTTCATTTGTAAAATTTCAAATTGATTTTTTCACTGTCTTTATTTAATTTCTTCTTCATGCCTATATTGATTTATTTTAATCAACTAATCTTATTGTACTTGAATTCATTCAGGAATTTGTTCATGTGTTCTTATAATAATCATTCTTTTGAATTATAAATGGTTTATTTTATCTAATGCACTTCCTTGTCATCTATTTTTATGGAATTGGTAGTCTATGGAGGTATTATGTTGTGTTGACTTTCATGTTTCTTCATTGGGATGTGTACATCTGGGACTGGATTACTAGCTGGATTCTTCTGTTTAAATATTTTAGTGACCTATATTCTTAACATTGAACTCTTCAAAAAATTCTCTTGGGTTAGAGTATCATAGGACCAAGGTAACCTTGTTCTCTACTGGACTGTAGTTCAGTATCTAAACTCGAATCCAGAATGCTCTTGGCATTGTCTCCATTTTTAACACAATTTCAAATAGAAGAATACTAGCTTGAAACACATTCACAATTGAAATTTAAGCTGTGTATGAAAATATAGTAATTCTAAGCCATGCTCTTTGAACTTCAGTGTTTTAGAGGAATAGAGGAATACAGATTCTATCATGTTTATTAAGGTAATAGTTATTAAGTGTATACATTGAAGGGAAATAAACATAGGGTAATTAGTCATATTAGATCAAAAGCAAACATAGATAAGACAGAAGTAAAGAGAATGCAGAATTAATCAATTTGAAGGGAGGAGAAAAGATAGTTCCATGTGAAATTCGAATGGTGCATTGTCTACAGCTTAATACCCAACAGTCATTTAATTTATTCTCAACTTTCAGCATTTTGACCAGTTCTGTATTTCAACATTAATAATCACCCAATGAAATGAGAAGCTTCTGTGACTAAGGCTGAGAACAACACTAGGCTATGAGTATAAACATAATCATTTAGAATATAGTTTATGCATGTGTTGATTTAGGAAACATTCATTAGATTTCTGCCTAAAACCTGTAATCTCTTCAGGTATAGGCTTTTAATCAAGTTTATAGTACCAGAAATGAAGCAAGTACAGGTAGAAGAAAATACATGCTAATGCTTTATATCTGGAGAATTTGTGTCAATAGAAAGTTTTATTTTGATATCTACAGATGAGAAAAATAGATTCCCTAATTTTCTTATACTTTCTTTTTCATATTCGAAATTCTCTTCATAGATTGAAAAACTATCCCCCAATATATCATACTTTATCAATCTGTTTATGTGTTTTTAATTAATAATTAATATGCTTATTTACATTCTCTTCCCACTCCATTTCTTCTGAGAGGCTGGGGCTCCCTTGCATATCTCCCCACCCGGGTGTGTCAAGTCTCTTCCAGATTAACCACATCCTTTCCCACCGAGGCCAGATAAGGCAACCCCGTTGGGGAACAGATAACACAGTCAGGCTACAGCTTTAGGGAGAGACTCCATTCTAACCCACATGGAGACTGAGCTGCACACCTGCTGATTGTATGCTAGGGGGCTCATTCCATCCCATGTGTGTTGTTTGGTTCATGGCTTATTTTCTGAAACCACCAAGGTCCAGGTTAGTTGACTCTGTTGGTCTTCCTGTGGGGTTCCCATCCCCTTCAGGGCTTTCAGTCCTTCCCTCAATTCTTCCATAAGAGTCCCTGACCTCTGCCTAATGTTTGGCTGTGGATATCTGCATCTGTTTCAGTCAGCAACTGGATAGAGCCTCTCAGAGGACAGCCATGCTAGGCTCCTGTCTGTAAACATAACAGTATCACTAATTGTGTCAGGGATTACTTTTTGCCCATGGAATGGCTTCCAAGTTGGCCGGTTATTAGTTGACCATTACATTGAGTTTCTGCTCCATCTTTGTTCTTGGATTTCTTTTAGAAAGGACAAATTTTGTGTCGAATGTGTTGTGAGTGGATTCGTGACCCCATCTTTCCACTGGGGTTCCTGCTTGGCTAAAAGAGATGACCTCTTCAGTTTCTGTATACCCACTGTTAAACATCTGGGCTAAAATGTCACCCTCATTGGCTCCTGGAAGCTCCCCCATTTCAGGTCTCTGGGACTTCCTCAAGATTCTGTCTACCCTCCACACTGGGATGTTGTAGATTTCCATTCACATTGTCCTTGCTCTCTCTTCCATCTTTCCAAACACCTGGCCCTCTACTCCTGTTGCCCTCCCCTTTCCCACCTACTTTCCTCCTTCCCTCTGCCTCCTATGACTGTTTTGTTCCGCTTTCTAAGTAGTCTTGCTTGGGACCTTCTTTCTTGTTTAATTTCTTTGATCTGTGGAGTGTAACATGGGTATTCCATGCTTTATGGCTAATATCTACTTATCAGTGAGTATGTACCAAGCATGTCCTTTCGGATCTGGGTTGCCTCATTCAGGATGATATCTTCTAGTTCCATCCATTTGCCTGTAAATTTCAATCTGCTCATACAAACAAAACTCATTTGTATGAGATAGATCTAAGTTGTATAAGAGGAATGTTAAAGGTGAATTTATACTAAATTGGATTGCTGAAGTGAAAATTTGAATGTGTCACATGATAGATGATATGTTTGTCAGAAGCAACAACTGAAGAGATGTGTACCTGGTTATTTGATTTCCTAGTAGTCCTGAAAATAATAAATTGCATGTAATTGATGTTGAACCCAGGACTAAACAGCTCATAAAGTTGTTTCTTAAAAATAAAAGATCCCATACAGGGGAACGCCAGGGCCAAGAAGTGGGAGTGGGTGGGTAAGGGAGTTGGGGGGGTATGGGGGACTTTTGGGATAGCATTGGAAAGGTAAATGAAGAAAATACCTAATTAAAAAAAAAAAAAAGAAAAAAGATCCCTTATCTCCAGACTTTGAAAGACTAAAGGAGAAACTATTTTTAAACAGATCCTGTCAGCATATCAGCATATTTATTAAAGTATTTTGTGGCGGGGCGGTGGTGGCACACACCTTTAATTCCAGCTCCTGGGAGGCAGAGACAGGCAGATTTCTGAGTTTGAGGCCAGCCTGGTCTACAGAGTGAGTTCCAGGACAGCCAGGGCTACACAGAGAAACCCTGTCTCGAAAAACCAAAACCAAACCAAACCAACCAACCAAACAAACAAACAAACAAAGTACTTTTTGTTACTTGGACGTTATCTATAGAAGTTGAGTCATTTCCTAAAGTGGAGGCCACATGAATCCGTTATTTCAACTTTGTGATTGTTTCTGATAGCTGTTTTATGAGGCTCTGGATAATAGTGTATGTATTCATGCTAACTCAAATCACATTTGTGTGATGCATTTAAGTACCAAAACCCAATTAAGAATCTTTTAGTGTGTGTATGTTTAAATTATCAGTTCTCATAATAGTCTACACAGAATTACTAATGCATAGATGGAAATTAAGTATGCCCTTTTCTGTATCTTGGATCTCTACCAAATCGATATAAATTATAACAGATTGTTGGTGTGCCCTATCCCCTTAACAGATTATATATTATCAAAAATTGAATTGGATATACTAATTCAGTAGAAGAATTAGTAAGTATTAATTATATTTAAATAATTTTGTCACATTCTAAAACTACATCAGTATTTCAATGGCTTAGCATTATTATATTCACTCTCTTTTAGTGATATCTGCCATGGATTATATAACTATTACTAGCAAAATATCTAAAGAATGAAAGGTGCTTGATGGTAATTTTGCCTCCTTCATATGTTATTTTGGCTAAATGATACTGATATTGGACCTATTCCATTTTTATGATATGCTAGAAAAGTACTGCTTCATTTCTTGTGCCCAAATTCCCACTTTAATTTCAGAATATCAAAAAGATGCCTACCAGATTTGGAAAAGAAAGTGAACAACTTGAGCATGCTATTGATCGTGTTCTTTTCACAATTTCGGAAAGAAGATTGGCACGTAGTCTACATGGCACTATTGAACATCCACCTCATAGCATTCTTACAGCTACTCTTGACCTGGTTAATATTGCCAGCACGATATTAAACATTCTGGAAAGGTAATTCCCAATACCTGATATTTAAAGCCATAACACAAGTCGTATTTTCCCCTTCATTTGTTTACAGAAATCTTAGGTGTGGAATAGATACTACATCCATGTTTCCTTTCAAAGGTGTTTACAGACATTTTACTGATGCCATGAATATTCTCTGTAGGATGTACAAAATAGTTACATGGTTCCATTTAAGTTACTATTTTAACCTTCTGACTTTTAAAATTTATTCAACAAAAGTAGTATGTTAGAAGATAATTCTCTTTGAGTTCTCTTTAGAGATTAAATTACACTTTCAAAAAGAGCAGTCTTTTAGACATTGCACCAAAATTGTAAAGGATAATATCTGGCTTTTTTGCAACAAAATATTCTTTCCTTGTGTACTAATTAAACTATGAAATTTTAATTAACATGAGTTAGTCCTTTTTGTAAAATCCTGTGTTAATAAGAAAGGGCTAGTTGAGTAATACTAGTGATTTATAATTTTGTTTAGGTAGTAAATTGTAGTTAAAATATTAGTATGTAGATTTCCATACAATTTTTATCAACAACTCTAATCAATTATCTGTTTGTTAAAGAAAATTCATGTCACCGATTTCAAGAATGTTTGCTTCCACTAAGTATTATATTTTTCAGATAAGAGAAAGAAGGGAAAATGATAGAAAAGGATATTGTGTTTTGATTAACAATGAGCTAAACCAGGAAGAACTACTTTTCTACAACTTTATATAACATGTTCTTTTGCTGAGTCATTTCTCTGTTGTAACTAATATTTGATTGAAGAACAAACTTATTTACATAAAGGAGAAATAAAGACAAAATATTCATAGTAGTTCAAAGAAATTTTAAATAATGGTGTAGGAAATTTGGCAAAGTCAGCAGTTTCTTTTCTCTTTTTACATTTGAGTTCATTATGAGCAACTATTTACAAAACAGCTGTAAGAAAGCAAATGCCAGAAGCATAGTTAAAAAGACATTCTGCCATAAGCTGAATTTAAGGAGAAAATTTTAGAAAATTTCATTAACTATTAAATAAAGATAGCTGTAATATGGAGTAATAGCAAAAGATCTCCCAAATGCATATAATATGCTCCACTAACCTATGATAATTCACATTTAGTTTGCCTATTTTGTCGAAGTAGTCTTACTACAGAGTTCACATTATAGAAGCAGTATAAAGTCACTTTTTTACTTTTTAAGTGAATTTCCCATTTTAAGGGCTTATTTACTTTCATCAATGGAATCGGTGACATTAAAAGGGTCTTGTCTGGCTCTTACCAGTATTTCACAGAAAAAAAAAGATTTTTACAAAATGACCTCATCTACCAAGCAACATTTTCCAAATGTAGGAAATCATCTTAGTGTTATGTTTATTCTAACTGAAAATATTAATGGTTTTATACAATCATTGATTCTTATACACTGTCTTCATGACTAGTAATGATGAAATAAGAGATATTCATGTTGAACAATTATATATTTTCCTAAGTCCAAGACTAAATATTCCAAAAGATAATATCTATATATCACAATCTATAAATGGATACTTCAAAAATTATAGGGATATGTGTTAATCTGAACATATTATAAAACATCTATCTATTTTAAAGCTTCTCTGCTTTAAATTATGAAATAATTTATTCTCTCAGAAAGTAAATATGCCTTAGAATTTTTATCAAGACCTTATCTGACTTATTTTTAGATTATAACATTTTATAATGAATGACTAGGGCTTGGCCCTGGCATGGTGATGCATGCCTTTAATTCCAGCACTAGGGAGACAGAGGCTAACCTGGTCTATCAGATTTCAAGCCTACTAGGCCAAAATTGGTTTTGTAAAACAAACAAGCAAACAAACAAACAAAACAGTGTTAAACCAATTGAATTGTATTTGCTTTCCAAATATCTAGTGAGATTGTCAGGTAGAGGAATTTAATTATCAAATCCTGGTGGAAATAATTTCTATGATTTATTATAAATTGTTTTTCCTGTCTATGATTCTAAAACAAAACATGGATGATGTAATTAGAAAGTATTTTTTCATTATTATCTTTTTAAAATGTGATCCATGTTACTTTTGACCTGGCTCAGCCTTTTAAAATCAGTTCAATGAATTAGACCTGATAATTATTTCATCTTTAACAAGGATTTACAACTCATTAATCATTTTTATACTAGAAACAAAACTTTTTTGAGAACTGAATTTAATTAAGGAGTTTAAATTATGACATGATTATGAACCAACGAATAAAATTTGGTTCTCTGACTTCTTCCCATGAATAGTTCCTTATCCGTTTTATGAAATGAATAGCCTCTAATAATAAATCATTTGAATGATATCAAATGACAGTGTATGAAATACTGATTTTATAAGCATCATAAACCTATAAGATAGTGCATCATTTTAATAATGCATTATTAGTAACAAGATATAGTTTAAAATTTGTTGAAGACGTTTTGAGTTTTTAAAAGCTGTTTTCATTATGCTATCATTTGGAAACTTTAGACTCATTAGATGACACTTATGCCATTATGTTATATTTCTATTTGACATTTAAAATGTGAGTAGTTTCACTGATTTGATGTAGGAAAAATTATAAAAATTTATTTTGGGCCAATATAGTAATTGAGGACCACTTATCTAAGCACAACTACCCCAAATTTTACTTTTATGTAAATATAAATTTTCCATGTTTATGGTGAAAATTAAGATGTACAAAAAAATTACAGAGTTGTTTTCACTTGTTCAAAAATCTGGGCTCTAAAAATAAATGAGATGAAATGGTTCAAGAATTTTGACCATATTTATCATATCCTGAACAGAGTTACAGTTAATGGACCTTATAGATCCTCACAAAATACTTTTACAGCTTAAATTTATAAGCTCAATTATATCTGTAGTTAAGTCATTTAAATAAACTTTATTACAGCTTTTAAGTAAAGAGATAATTTGAGTCTTTGCCCCTGCTACAGTCTTTAGAAGTAGGTCTCAAAAATGGTATTAGTTCAAACACCAGTCATTGTAATATCCTAAAAATTTAGAGGGGATTATAAATTTATTTTTCTTGTTGATTTATAAAGGTAACACTTAAATTCACTAGTTAGAAGATATATAAATTCAGCACTATAGTGCCTTGTGTTTTGCACTTCAGAGATAACCTAAAATTATTGTCCATTTTGAAAGATAGTTATTGAAGGCCTTTTGAATACAAGATCTTATATGTGCAAAGGAAATAATCGACCACTGAATTACACCTCACCTTATTATTCCTATTATTCAGGTGAGGTAGAGAATATTTGCCCTCAAAAGTATTTTTTCTTTTATATTGTCATCTCATGGAGGCCTCCTAATAGCAGAATGTTAAAAGCTATGTTAGATATAAATATGCAGACCCAAACTTTTTATTAAGCTATGGTATCTTAATTAACTTAAATTATGTTTTCATTTGTATTCAAAAATGAATACCAAATGCAGTCATTTTTATTTTCAAGGTTCAGCTACTTCAGGATAATATAGTTATTTTTTTCTTGACCCTTTCATCTTTCATTTTCATTATATTGTCATTCATTTGTATAGTAAGTAAGCTAAGAGAAATGAAATATTAAAAGACAACCTACTCAATATATTTCAATAATTTAAATACAGGAATGATTATAACACTGTATTTGTACCATCTTTCTCTTTTTTGAGGTCATAGCAATATCACATTTATATGTATTTACTTAAATTTCTAAACATGCTTCATATATTATTGTGATGTTCTAGAATTTATTTCTTTGTACCTTTTTATCTAAAACTCCCTATATTTTAAATTATAAGTTTCAATTTCCCAAGGAATAAAGATACTGTATTCAAAAAACTCAGATTGATGGAATCTTTTTATTACCCTTCCCTGACAGGCCACCATTTGATTGCATGTCAGAATTTTCCAGTCTGAAAAATCATCTCATTAACCATATCACATTACTGAAACATTTCTCTGAACAGGTAAGACATAGTTTTGTTGTACTGTTTTCCATTCATATATCCCTGTGCATTTACTTACCATACCCAGTACTTCACTATCACCTGTAAAAAACTATCTTTTTTTTAACCACCCCTCATGAGATACAGGCCTATATTTTGTTATAATTAGATAGAAAATTTAGTAGTCACATTGAGTTGTCACCTCAAATCCCTTTTCCATTGTTCGGAATTTACCCTCATTGCTGAATTGTTCTAAATAACAATTGAACTTTCTTGAATCCTTCAAAGATCAGTATTCTCTAGTAAGAATCATAGAAACTTGATAATCTAGTATTCAATCATAAATCTCTCTCCATGTAATATATAATTGCCTATTATATCTTGCATTATACTAAATAATTCTTTATTTTTATCCAAAAATGAATATGAAATGAAATATTTTTTATTTTCAAGGGTCATCTACTAATAGATAATATAGTTATTTATATTTGACCCCCTCCTCCTTTTATTTTTTTTTACATAATTGATCATTTGTATGGTAACTTAAGAGAAATGAAATGTTAAAGGATAACTAGCTCAACCTTTATTCTTTTTACAATAATTTAAACACCAATTGTTATAAATAACTTCTGTTCAAATATATGTATATACATGTGCCTCTTACAATGTTTTACTCATTTCTCCTTAAATGTTTCATGTTTATTTCACTCAGTGCTAAGGTTTTATCATAATACCTGTTCCACCTAGAATTTACTATCATAGCTTCTCCAGTTATTCAAATATGGTCTCTCTTTTAAGGAATATTTGAGTCACTCATTTATTCATTCATGTACTCATTCATTTGTATAAACTTTCATTCATACATCCATCTCTCCAGTAACCTATCAAACAAGTCAACTTCTCATTTTATAGTTCCATTCTCTTTTTATAATTCACATACATTGGGTTTAATATTGAATAAAGATGAAAAGGAAGCAAAGCGAAATTAATTAATTAAAAATTAATTTGTGAAAGATAGACAGTGAATTGGTATACTATGGTTTGTTAGATTATTTTAATTTTATAATAATTTGAACCTATGTAACAATTCTAGGACTCATAAAATAAAAACAACTAATACAGAATTATTTCATTCAACATTTAATAAAATGAGATATTTAAGTAAAATATTCCAATTATAAAGTTTATATGATATATTAACTGAATTTTAAACCTCCCAAGTCCAAATTGTGTTCGATGTTAATTTATGTTAAGACTGTTAGCATAATGTTCATACATATTCAGTGCTATAAAAATGTTTAGTTGTGAAGTCAACATGATGATCTATTCTTATGGATCCAGCTATTTATCAGACTAAGACAAGAGGAACGTGAGCTCAGGAGTTCAAAGGCAATTTCAATAATTTGGTGAGATCCTGTGTGTGTGTGTGTGTGTGTGTGTGTGTGTGTGTGTGTGTGTAGGGCGGTTGAATATCCTAGAAAGCCTAATGAACACTGGTATTTTTCCCACATGTATTTATTTGTTTCTTAGAAGTTAGTTAAAAGGTTTGTTACAAATGAGAACTTTCAATAATTGTAGCTCATATTTACATTATAGTTAATGTTTGGCAAATTCTGTTCTATGGTATAAATATAATCCTTATATTTATCTCCTTATCTTTATAAACTTTTTTGACAAGATGAAGTTTCTTCTTCAGATGAGAGTAAAGAAAGATCATTAAATATAGGACTAACTAAGGGACAACTAATTTCTCTATTTTTAAAATACTTATTTTTAATAGTGTATACATTTGTTTTTGTATGTATAAACACCAGTACTCACAGAGGCCAGGATTATCAGATCCAGTTTTAGCTAGGATTGTAGGTGGTTGTGCAGCTACATGATGCAGTTACTAGAAATTGAACCCAACAAGAAAAACTAGAACTTCTAGAGGAAAACAAGAGCAAAACCCTTGTGTGCTGACATTAGAACTATGTTAAAGCAGGGTAGACTTTATAGTCTGAAATATAGATAAGGAAAACTAAGAGGAACCCATATTTGATGCTGCTTTTAACTTATGAGATTATCCATTCCAAATACAAGGCCAAGTAAATGAGGCAATGAACAAATTGTTTGATAATACCCTCTGACTTGTCCAGGGTTTTATTTAGTCTTATATAACTAAGTGAAAAAATGGATTTTATTGGGTAGCCAAACTTTTAGATGGGAACAGTAATGGTCTACATGCTAGCTAAATCATAAAAGAACTAGCTGGTACCAAAATCAAAGTTCAGCATTTAATCAGTGTTATCATTCATTGTATTAAGCTGATCTGCCTCTGTATTAATAAATAAAACCAGAATTAAATTCTCTCCAAAGGGAGATAGCATCAATATGAGCCTCAATTTATCTCAATAACTTCCCATATACAATAGCCAGCGTTAAAGACAAAATAGAAAATAGAAAGGAAATCAGTTAGTTAAAATTAAGCTTTTAGAGATGAACAATTACAATGGAGAGGACAATTATTTAAAGTTATTAGAAAAGGAGCTCTTAGTTTCAAGGTCCACCAGCTGATATTTTAAATTTTAGAATTGTCTAATAATCTTTTGGTAAGATTCAGTTATACTCAATTTCATTCCCCACAGAATTTGAATTAATGACAAGTATGTAAGTGTTAAGGCAAACTTGCCCACAGGAATAAACTATATGAATGGGTATCCAGTTAGTAGCTTTTAACGTATTTGGGGCTGTCCTTTAAGAAGAAAATCTAGACATAAAACGTTTTTCTCATTTTCTTTGTCTTTTTTTTCTTTGCAACACAAATCTAGTTGTAGAATGTAATGGTGTTTAGATTACCACCCAGAGGTCATGTTTCTTTATTGTTAGCTGGTACTAGTACCATACTATACAGGAAAAGAAAATGCTGCCTCCTTTTGAGGCTGTTTATATCAAAATTATTGCACTTCTTTGGGATGCAGCCTGAAGATGATGGTTGGAATAGGGACAAGCCCAATGACCTGTCTACAAAAGGAAGAGAAATGAATCAGTAAAGTAGGTAGTACATGAGGTCAGATATCCCTCAAGCCTCTCAGGCTACACTTTGACCATGGTTTGGTACACATTCCCCTGTATATGATCTTTCTTCTAGAGTATAGTCTGGAGTCCTCCAAATGTTCCCACAGTTTCCATTCCTGTGATCTAATAGAGACTAGGCTTTAAGTCACTGTGTGTGCTGTTACCCCAGACATCTATTGGTTCTGTCTAATATAAGATCTAGACATGAAAGTTTCTGTCTTAAATGGTGTGTCCCCTTATTGGGTGATACAAATCTAATTCTGGATAGTACTAAGGTTGTGGCTACTAAAGCCCTGTCTTGACATCCAGTAACAGGTAAGACCCAGAGACATGAGACAATACTCCTAAGGGTCCATAAGTTTTTTCTTTGTTCAGGGGTCTGGAGTTCATGTAGAGATTTTAGAGAATCCAAGCAATAGGGAAGGATATTCATATCCAATTCCTTTATTGGGGAGAAGTCCTAACCCTACAATAACCTGCAAGATGGCAAGATTTCATAATGAAAGATTTTTTTCCTGGTTAAACTGGAGAGTAGCTATTCTACAGACCCGAGAATAAAAGTCTAGAAATATGCTCCGAGAAATGGTAGGACTTCTCTATGTAGTAGTTAAGGCCACTTGCAAAATAACTTGTTTGTGGGGTGGGCACACAATGTCCCTCCAAGACATGAATAAAGAAACAAAAGGGTTTCAGAGAGAATTCATAGTAAAAGAAGGCAAGGTTTGGCTTTTTTAAGGTTCTCAGTTGATATCATTCAAGCAACAACTGAAGTAAGCAGTCCGTATGTTCTCAGTCAAAGAAATAAATGCAGCAGATATTCTTGCAGTAAAGATTAAGTTATGGGTTATAGAAGAGCAAAATATGTGTCCATACAATAGGAGGCAATAGGAACAGGTGTTTCAAAGAAAGAAACTAGCAATGAACTTTTAAGAGCAGTGAGAAGATACAGAGCAGGAAAAGGAAGAGTGGAGCATGAAAGAGAAGAGAGGAGATACAGTCTTAGCCATAGGAGGATCCAACTTGGTTTACTTTATTGTTTTTGTTTTTTAATATGCATTAATTTTTATTAGATATTTCCTTCATTTACATTTCAAATGTAGTTTCCTCTTCAAAAATCCCTTATACCTTTCCCCCTGCTTCCCAACCCACCCACTCCTGCTTCCTGGCCCTGGCCTTCCCCTTGTTTACTTTATTGTTAAAGAAAATTTATCCAAGTCACAATACCAGAAGATAAGGGGATATCTCGAGTTTCTTCTGGTCTGAACACTAGCAGTATGTGGGTTAAAAATGGGGCCCCACATCTGGCCCAGGGCTCAGGCCTCTGGGAAAGGCAGGATGCGGCCGGCTGGCAATCTTTGGGGTTTGAGAAGCTGCAGGACCAAGATCTAGGAGTGTGGAAGGTGCAGTCTGGAGTCCCTGCAGAACTGCTGGAATTGCCTCGGGGTCCCCGGGCCTGCACAGAGGCCAAGGATGACAGGTTCTCGGGCTCTCTGATATCCCAGATGCCTCTATATGCCTCAGAAGAGCTAAGAACAGAGTAGGGGGCCTGCGGGTAGGCTCTAGCCCAGGGCCAAGGGGAAAAGGGCAGGAGGAAAGAAAGAGCTCCAGCTGGTTACCACCAGGAGGAGAGTCTTCCTTCGCCTTGATCGGCGGGCTGTGTGGCTGGGAGTGCAGGCCGCCTTCCTGAGAGGAAGACTTGCACCATTACTCCAGCATGGTGGGTCCAGATGAGAAGAGGCAGTCCATGGTTTTAAGTCATTTATTGTAGAAAGGCAGAGAGAGGGAGAAGAGTAGAGAAGTAGAGGCTGGCCATGGCCACACGGAAAGAGGAGAGAAGGGAATGGGGAGAGAGCAAGAGGGCAAGAGTAAAAGAGGCAGGAGCCAGAGACTAAGATAGCAAGGAGGAGCCAAGCAGCTCCTTTTATAATGGGCTGTATCTACCTGGCTGTTGCCAGGTAACAGTGGGGAGGATCATGCCTGGCTAGTTCCAGGTAACTGGGAGTGGAGTCCAGACAGCCTGCATGACTGAAGGCCACAGAATTATGAGCTGGTACGTCATGTCAGGAGCCTAATGTGGCAAACTTCCTTTGATCCCTTGCAGATTAATCTGATGGGTCTCGGGGTTTAAATCTAGCTCGACCAGAAAACAGGTTGCCTTTCACGATCCCACAAGAGCACACTCAATTCTTATGAGATGAATTTGAAGAAGACACAGTAGTGAAATAATCAGTCAAGAATTTAAGTAGAACAAGTAAGCAAGGAATAATATACTAATCAGAAAATGTAGAGCAATCAGAAACAACCTGATCTTGTTAGGAATGATGTTTCTACTTTTTTTTTTTTTAATGTGAGCTATTTCCTTTGTACTTGACCAATAATAGGCATTTCTAGGAAGCTCAAATGTATGTTTTATTCATAATTATTGTTATAGGTAGATAACATGCAGGAATGTGTATAGAGATTTAAGTATCCCTGAAGCTAAAGATTTTATTAGAGGAAAGGGTACTGGCTTTCTAAACATGGTCCCCAATATTGGGAATCTTGAATTTCTTTTAGTCTGATCTAGCTACCATAGAATACAATCACCTATTGTCCTTTACATCGTTTTTTATGACTCTCAGCTGGCCTAGTGGGAGTTAACTACTACTCTGTATATTTTGAATTCCAGCTGACTTTGACCTTTGTATTTATATTTATGTCCTATTTCAGGGCCTTAAGCTTGCTTATGCATTAGACGCCTAATTGTCACTATCTCTGGGTACTAACTTCTAAGAAAATGATAAGCGATTCTCCCACCTCATCCTTATGAGTGTTGGAATTAAAATTTTTTCCACTATGCCATGATAAATTTAAGAATTAATTAAACAAATTTTTTCCATTTTCATGGATTTCTCTTTACTAGTCTGTATCTCTTGTAGCTCCATATGAATTTTTAAAGTCTCTGTATTCTAATAAAATGAGATGAATTAAAGTACACTTAATCAGTTAATAACGTTTTGTTTCCATCTTAACTCTTCCAATCCATTTGAATAAGACAGATTTTTCCATTCATGTAGATCTTATATAATTTCTTTCAATGATTTTTGCAGTACTTGTTAAATAATTCTTAATATACTTCTTTATTATCCTTACTTCTAAGTATTTTATGTCCAAAGCTAGATTAAATGGGATAGTTTTTGGAACTCAAATAAATACTCAGAATGTTCATTGCTGGTGTATAGAAACAGAAATAATTTTGTATATTGATTTTTATCTTGTAACATTAACACAAATATTAGTTCAAATAGTTTTTTTAATCAACCAATATCCAAATACTTAAGTAAAAATATATGAAGGATATTTATTTTACGTTATTTTCAATACTGGTGTTTACTTCTTTCACAAATGATACACATGCCTTGTTCCAGGTCATGGTCTTGGCACAATACACAATTTAAGATTAAAGCTACATATTAGCATAATGTGTAAAAGCTAATTACATGCAGAATCCAAGGCAAGGAATGTTGATTATTAGATTGTTTTCTTAAAAGTAGGTTAAACAAACAGGCAGAGTTGATAGTAGAATAGCATTCTTATGCTTTAAGTGGTTTCTAGGTGAATTATTACCTCTGGCTCTAAGACTCAGTAAAAGTTCCAGTGTTTTAGAATGTAACATTTTTTTTCTGATAGATTTCTGCAATTTCCTTGAGCTTGCAGGGCAGATAGCTTAACTCTGCTAGTAAACCCCAGTTCAAGATAGAGATGATGTGAAAAAAAGAGAATGAACAAAGCAAAATAGACTGTTGCTGAGGAATGAAAACCAAGTTTGACCACTGACCTCCATATGTTAACATATACACAAGCACCAAAACCTACATACTCACGAATACAACACACACACCAACAAGATCTATCTTTACCACATTTCTTCCTTAAAAGATGGCCTAGTCGGCCATCACTGGAAAGAGAGGCCCATTAGACATGCAAACTTTATATGCCCCAGTACAGGGGAACACCAGGGCCAAAAAGTGGTAGTGGGTGGGTAAGGGAGTAGGGGGGAGGGTATGGGGGACTTTTGGGATAGCATTGGAAATGTAAATGAGGAAAATACCTAATAAAAATATTTTTAAAAAAGTGACCTTTGCTTTTTGTAGAAGTTCCCTAGGGTCTTATGTTCATACTGATTCCTTGTGCTTTCATAGAATTTTGTTTGGAATTCAAGTAGACTTTTGTTGCAGTAAATATTAAAAAAGGAACCTGCTAACTCTCTCTGCTCCTGCTTCTCTCAACCCACCAACACTCCAGCCTCACCGGGCCAAATTCCTGCTCTAGTACCAGCCTCAACACTATGTCCTGGTGGAGTCCTGCTGGCTCTATCCCACATTCCAATATCCAAATATATCTGCCCTCCTCATGGTTTGATAACACAATACCCAGTAACCTGGTAAAAATAAGACTCAATGCTTATAGTTAACCAATCATATTTATATATCAATAAATTCTCAATACATAAGGTCAATAAAATCATTTCAGAACCAATTGATAATGATAAAAGCTGCCCACCTAGATTAGATAAATTATCCCAATATTCTAACCTTTATGATATCATAACATCCTGTGACTGGTCATAGCCATACTGCTTCACGTTGCTGCCATCTTCCTTTCTCCCTGCTACTCTGAGATGTTCCCTTTCTCTGCAACTCTTCACTCTGCCTCCCTTTTCCCTGTCCAATCACAGCCCTCCCACTGCCCTAATGTAATTGGACAGGAAAAATCCTGTGACACGTTCATCTCTATCACTTTCCTGAAATTCTTACTTTCTTTAGGGTCACAGAAAGCCCCTTGTCTTCCAACCAAACCTAGAGCTCAGCTCTTAGCATTAACCTCTCTCTCCTAGCATTAGGACACCGCATTACTATACCTGCTGTGATGGGGTCTTCAACTGCTTCTGGTTATTCATTCTTGGCTTTACCTCATGTCCCAGTTCCTACTTCTGAGGCTTGCTTGCTTGTACTCTTATCTGAGGTGTTGATTTTGATAGAATTTCTGTGAAAATCTTTTCATGGTTTACATTTTTTCTTGTGATGCTAATTTTACTCAAAACATTAAGGCACTTTTAGATTAATTAATTATTTTATTTATTTACATTCCCCCTTAGATTCTTTAATCCTTCCTTAACTCTTCAATAGGGGTCCCTGACCTCAGTCCAATGCTTGGATATAAGTATCTGCATCTGTCTCAGTCAGCTGCTGGTATAGTTTCTCAGAGGACAGCCATGCTAGGTTCCTGTCTTTAGACACAACATAGCATCAGTAATAGTAACAGGGATGGGTACCTGTCCATGGGATGGATCACAATTTTGGGCCAGTCACTGTTCTGCTATTTGTTCAGTCTGCTCCATTTTTGTCCCTTCATTTCTTTTAGACAAGAACAATTTTGGGTCAAAAAATTTGAAGGTGGGTTGGTGTCCCCATCCCTCCTATGGTACCCTGTCTCATTTCTGGATGTATTCTCTTCAGATTTTATCTCCCTACTGTTGGATATTTCAGCAGCCCTTAAAGCCTGTGCTCACAACTGAAGAGATAGAAATCATGTTTTTAGATCTGTCTATCTATCTATCTATCTATCTATCTATCTATCTATCTATCTATCTATCTATCTATGTACATTCCAAACACTGCTTCCACTCTGGGTCCCCACTCACATAATCCGTTCTGCCAATTTCCAATTTCCTTTACCTCTGAGACGGTTGTACTCCCTTTGTGTATACCACCCACTCTGGGGCATCAAGTTTCTGTCAGATGAGGCACATCCTCTCCCACTGGGGCCAGACAAGGCAGTTGTGTAGACTGAACTACAAGTCGGCTATATATTTGCCCAGGGCTTTGTTCTAGCTTGTGTATGTTCTTTGGTTGGTGGCTTAAGCTCAGAGCTCCCAGGGGTTCAGGTTATTTGACTCTGATTGTCTTCTTCCTGTGGGATTCCCATCTCCTTCAGGGCTTTCAGTCCTTACCCCAAATTTGCCCCTTAGAATTGGGAACAAAACACCCATGGAAGGGGTTAGAGACAAAGTTTGGAGCTGAGATGAAAGGAAAGGATGGACCATCTAGAGACTGCCATACCCGGGGATCCATCCCATAATCAGCTTCCAAACGCTGACACCATTGCATACACTAGCAAGATTTTGCTGAAAGGACCCAGATATAGCTGTCTCTTGTGAGACTATGCCGGGGCCTAGCAAACACAGAAGTGGATGCTCACAGTCAGCTATTGAATGGAACACAGGGCCCCCAATGGAGGAGCTAGAGAAAGTAGCCAAGGAGCTAAAGGGATCTGCAACCCTATAGGTGGAACAACAATATGAACTAACCAGTACCCCTCCGAAGATCGTGTCTCTAGCTGCATATGAATCAGAAGATGGCCTAGTTGGCCATCAGTGGAAAGAGAGGCTCATTGATTGTGCAAACTTTATATGCCTCAGTACAGGGGAAAGCCAGAGCCAAGAAGTGGGAGTGGGTGGGTGGGGGAGTGGGTGGGGGAGCGTGTGGGGGACTTTTGGGATAGCATTGGAAATGTAAATGAAATAAATACCCAATAAAAATAAAAGAGTTCATAACCTTCATCTAATGTTTGACTGTGGGTATCTGGATCTGATTCATTACACTGCTGGCTTGAGCCTCTCAGAGGGCAGTTATGCTAGACTCCTGTCTACAAGAATAACAGTGTCATTAATAATGTCAGCGATTGGTGCTTGCCAGTGTTACGGGTTTCAAGTTGGGTGAGTTATTGGTTGGCCATTCCTTCAGTCTCTGCTCCATTTCCCATTCCCACATTTCTTGTTGTAGATAGGATAAATTTTTGGTTGAAAGTTTTGTGAGTGGGTTGGTGTTCTTATCCCTCCACTTGGGTCCTGCCTGGCTACAGAAGGTGGCCTCCTCAGGTTTCATATCCCCACTGTTAGGCATCTAGGCTAAGGTCACCCTCATTGACTCCTGGGATCCTACCCCATCCTAGGACTCTGGCACTTCCTAGAGAACCACTCAGCCACTACAGATTTCTATTCATTCTCCTGGGCCTCTCTTCTGACTCTCTCCACACCTTATCCTGTCCCCCCCATTCCCCTCCCCACCTACTTCCCTTCCTTTCCTTACCCCTATGATTATTTGGTTCTCTCTTCTAAGTGTGATTCAAACATCCTCACTTGGCTCTTCTTTCTTGTTTAACTTCATTTGGTCTGTGGGGTGTATCATGGGTATTCTGTATATAACCATGCATGTCCTTTTGGGTCTGGGTTACCTAATTCAGGATGATATTTTCTTTTTTTTTTTTTTTTTTCTTCGAGACAGGGTTTCTCTGTGTAACCCTGGCTGTCCTGGAACTCACTCTGTAGACAAGGCTGGTCTCAAACTCAGAAATCTGCCTGCCTCTGCCTCTGCCTCTGCCTCTGCCTCTGCCTCTGCCTCTGCCTCTGCCTCTGCCTCTGCCTCTGCCTCTGCCTCCCAAGTGCTAGGATTAAAGGCGTGTGCCACCATTATCGGCTGGATGATATTTTCCAGTTCTATTTGCTTGCAAAATTCATGTCCTTCTTTATTATTTAATTGTTTCATCCCAAATGTTACCCCCTCTTTTGCACCCACTCACAGAGATCTTCACCACATCTCTTCCACCACTTCACCTCAGAGGGGGTTTCTCCCCCAGGTATTCCCCCACTCTGAGGCACTAAGTCTTTACAGGATTAACCACATCCTCTTCCACTGAGTCCAGAAAAGGCAGCCCTCTGCTACATATGTGCCAGGGTCCACAGACCAGCCCATACTTTTTGGTTGGTGTTTTAGTCTCTGGAAGCTCCCACAGGTCCAGGATAGTTGACTCTGTTGGTCTTCTTATGTGGTTGCCATCCCCTTTAGCCCCTTCAGCTCCTTCAGTCCTTTCCCTAACTCTTCCATAGGGGTCCCCACCCTCAATCCAAAGCTTAGCTGTGAGTATCTGCATCTGTTTCAGTCAGCGGCTAGTAGAGCCTTGCAGAGGATAGCAATGGTAGACTGACCTCTACAAGCACAACATAGCATCAGTAATAATGTCATGGTTTGGTGTCTGCCCTTGGGAGAAATCCCAAATTTTTCTGGTCACTGTATGGCCTTTCCTTCATTATCTGCTCCTTTTTTTTTTGTTCCTGATTTTCTTAAGATGGGATAGATTTTGGGTTGAAAGTTCTGTAGGTGAGTTGGTATCCTCATCTCTCCACTGGGGGCCTTGTCTAACTACTGGAGTTGGTCTCTTCAGGTTCCATATCCCCACTGTTGGACATTTTAGATAAGGTCACCACCATTGAGTACTAGGAGTCTCACCTATCTCAGCCTCCCCTGTCTCTTGAACTTTCTAGAGCATATTTCCTTTCATTCTCCTGGGCCCTCTGGTATCCTTTCCCATTGCCCCTCCCCTTAACTAATCTTCCCCCCTATTCCACTCCCCATTCCCTCGCCCACCCAGATCCCTCCCTTCCTTGGCTTCCATGATTATTTTGTTCCCCCTTCTAAGTAGAATTTATCCTTACTTGGGCCTTCCTTCTTGTTTAACTTCTTACAGTGTGTGGGGTATATCATAGGTATTCAGTACCCTGTATTTGCTTATCAGTGAGTATATCTTGCTTGTCATTTTGAATCTGGGTTACCTCACTCAGGATTATATTTTCTAGTTCTATCTATTTGCCTGCAAAATTCAAGATGTCCTTGTTTTTAATAGCTGAATAGTATTCCATTGTGCAAATAAACCACACTTTATGTATCCATTCTTCAGTTGAGGGACATCTGGGTTGCTTCCAGTTTCTGGCTATTATGAATAGGGCTGCTATGAGCATAGTGGAGCATGTATCCTTATTATGTTAGAGCATTTTCTGAGTATATGCTCAGGCAGGGGTGTCCTCAGGTAATACTATGTCCATATTTTCAGAGAGGATTCATCAAAAGTTTAAAATTTCATTTTGATCAAATTAGTAAAAGTAAATTTGTTAGTTCCTTCCTTTAGTTCAATTCATATATTTAACAAATGTTTGGTAACTACTGTAATCACTCACTGTAGGAAACAGTGATAGAATCATAGAAAGCAACCTGCCAATGAAATATTTCTGAAAATTTCCAGAAAATAGACTAAAATCTATCAGGCAAGAATCATAATTTAAGGTTTCTCATAAGTACTTATATAAAAATAGAATGACACATTTCATAATTTTATTGTCATGTTAAAATGTTTGATTCTATTATTTTGTGATATAAGTAAAATAGTTCTAAAATTTTAATATAATCACATTTAACTTAATTGCACTTCAAAGTTAGTTTTATCTATCATCAAATTTGCTAACATTATTTTCTATCATACAGTGATTACATAGATTAACTATAAATTTTTATCACACAGATTCTATGATGTATTCATATTATTCCAAAAGCTGAGTTTAATTAAGTACATTAGTAACTAGAAATAAATTTACAGAACTTGATTAGACTTTACAATTGATAGTCACTTTAGCATTAAATTACATTGTAAAATAATCACTTCCAAATAAACATTAGATGAAATTTCATTACTTGCATAATTAAATAAGTGTTGGAAATTGGTCAACAATGTATGTATGTGAGCCATCTTTATATTACTTGTGAGTCAAACAGTATTAATCATTGAGATGTCTTTAACACTATGTTTCTCCAAAAATATTCCTTTGTACTTTGGATTAAATTCATTATGCACTTAAGTATCTGAAGTAAAAGTTAATTCCAAGTCACTGTCTGCTATCAGTTTTGTAAGTAGTACTTTCTATTCAGAAAAAGAACAGTATTGGCACTGAGGGAAAAAAAATGCACAGTGAAACTTTGCTACTGCTGACCTGTCACAATGCTATGCCATAGACAAATTCAGGTATTAAGATAGATTTTATTTTTAAACAAGAAAAACATGAATATAATGCTCCTTGTCATAAAGTGAGTAACTATAATTGATGATTCTCCTGGATTTATAATACACGATAAATGCAAATATTTTCTGTAATAAATTCTTCAGGATGAATAAAAACATAGAAATTAAAGGTTTTAAATAACTTGTTTTCCTAAGCGTCTTAAATTTATCTGATTAAACTGTTTTCTGCCCACAGAATTTTTTGCTCACTCCATTTTAACACATTTGAGTTAATACCTCTTTAAGCCTTATTGAATTAGTCCTAATTTGAGAACCATGCCTGTTGTTTCATGTAATTTTTCTCTCACTTTAAACTCAGTTTGACTTGTTATATAAATTTCAACAACTGAACAGTTTTCTAATATCTATTAACTCATAAGGAGTCAAGAAAAATACTTGATTATTCTTATTTCTTTGTTAGCTATTGCTATTGTTCCTAAATGTCTCAATTTTTGATCAAATGCTCTGAGCACATATTTTTCACTGCCACATGAGTAATTAACTCCCTAGTAATAAGTAGTTCTCTTTGGTTCTACTACAAATGAGTCATTTACAAATTTTCTATAGATGGAGATAAAGTTTTATTTTATTTATTTTATTTTATTTATGGAATTTGTTGGGATTAAATATGGCATTAAATTTCCTATTTTACTGTGTTTTTCCTGTGAATTCAGAATATTTTCATGAGGAATTAAATTTAGCAATATCAACTTTTCTATGGGCATTGCCACTGCCACCTTTTATACATGCATAATACATATGCATATATAAAATAGTATATATATAAACATAAATGTGTATATATATATATATATATATATATATATATATATATATATATATATAATTTGGTAACTATCCATATTCTTCTTTGGTTTAGATGTATCCACGTATAATTATTCCACTTTCTGAAATGAGGGTATGCATTAGGAATAGCAAAATAATGTTCTACCTGAAATGATGTCAATAGCATAATAATGTTGTATCTGAAATGCTGTCAATAGCATAATAATGTTGTACCTGAAATGCTGTCAATATGTAATAGTACCACTGATTGTAATGTGACAAGCTGAAATATAAGAGTAATACATAAGATCTCTGTTGTACTTTCTCAGGTTTTTCATTGTAGTAATCCATAAAAATTGTAAATAATATATAAAATTACTGTACATTTTTCTGAGAATTGAAAATTGACTCTTTTAGTATTATTATGATTTTTACATTTCATTTTTATTAGATATTTTCTTCATTTAGATTTCAAATACTATCCCAAAAGTCCCCTATACACTTCCTCTGCTCTACTTCCCAACCAACCCACTCCCGCTTCCAGGCTCTGGCATTCCCCTGTACTGGGGCATATGATCTTCTCAATATTAAGGGCATCTCCTCCCACTGATGGCCAAATAAGCCATCCTCTGCTGCATATGCGACTAGAGATACAGTTCTGGGAGAGGGGGTACTGGTTAGTTCATATTGTAGTTCCACCTATAGGGTTGCAGACCCCTTTAGCTCGTTAGGTACTTTCTCTAGCTTCTCAATTGGGGGCCCTGTGATCCATCCAATAGATGACTGTCAGCATCCACTTCTGTATTTGCCAGGCTCTGCCATACCCTCACAAGAGACAGCTATATCAGGGTCCTGTCAGCAAAATCTTGCTGGCATATGCAATAGTGTCTGGGTTTGGTGGCTGTTTATGGGATGGATCCCAAGGTGGGGCAGTCTCTGGATGGTCCTTCCTTCCATCTCAGCTCCAAACTTTGCCTCTGTCACTCCCACCATGGGTATTTTAATCCCCGTTCTAAGGAGGAACGAAATATCCACACTTTGGTTTTCCTATCATTTGTAGTCTAAATTTCTGGGCTAACATCCACTTATCTCTGAGTCCATATCATGTGAGTTCTTTTGTGACTGGGTTACCTCACTCAGGATGATATCTTCCAGATACATCCATTTGCCTAATAATTTCATAAATTTATTGTTTTTAATACCTGAGTAGTACTCCATCGTGTAAATGTACCACATTTTCTGTATCCATTCCTCTGTTGAGGGACATCTGGGTTCTTTCCAGCTTCTGGCTATTATAAATAAGACTGCTATGAACAAAGTTCAGCACGTGTCCTTATTACAAGTTGGGACATCTTCTGGGTATATGCCCAGGAGAGGTATTGCTGAATCCTCCGGTAGTACTATGTCCAATTTTCTGAGGAAACGCCAGACTGATTGTACAGATTGTCCAGAGTGGTTGTACAAGCTTGCAAACCCACCAGCAATGGAGGAGTGTTCCTCTTTCTCCACATCCTCGCCAGCATCTGCTGTCACCTGAATTTTTGATCTTAGCCATTCTGACTGGTGTGAGGTGGAATCTCAGGGTTGCTTTGATTTGCATTCCCCTGATGATTAAGGATGTTGAACATTTTTTCAGGTGTTTCGCAGCCATTCGGTATTCCTCGGGTGAGAATTCTTTGTTTAGGTCTCTACCCCATTTTTCAATGAGGTTATTTGATTTTCTGGAGTCCAGCTTCTTGAGTTCTTTGTATATATTGGATATTAGTCCACTATCAGATTTAGGATTGGTAAAGATCCTTTCCCAATCTTTTTGTGGCCGTTTTGTCTTATTGACAGTGTCTTTTGCCTTATAGAAGCTTTGCAGTTTTGTGAGGTCCCATTTGTCAATTCTTCATTGTACAGCACAAGCCATTGCTGTTCTGTTCAGGAATTTTCCCCCTGTGCCCGTATCTTCGAGTCTTTTTCCCTACTTTCTACTCTATAAGTTTCAGTGTCTCTGATTTTATGTAGAGTTCTTTGATCCACTTAGAATTTTCTTTGTACAAGGAGATAAGAATGGATCAATTCACATTCTTCTACATGATAACCGCCAGTTGAGCCAACAGTATTTGTTGAAAATGCTGTTTTTTTTCCACTGGATGGTTTTAGCTCCTTTGTCAAAGATCAAGTGACCATAGGTGTGTGGGTTAATTTTTAGGTCTTCAATTCTATTCCATTGATCTATCTGTCTGTCGCTGTACCAGTACCATTCAGTTTTTTAGCTTGTTTGTTTTGTGTTTGTTTTTTTAATCACAATTGCTCTGTAGTACGGCTTGAGGTCAGGCATGGTGATTCCACCAATTGTTCTTTTATTGTTGAGAATAGTTTTTGCTATCCTAGGTTTTTTGTTATTTCAGATGAATTTGCAAATTGCCCTTTCCAACTCAGTGAAAAATTGAGTTGGAATTTTGGTGGGGATTGCATTGAATCTGCAGATTGCTTTCGCCAAGATAGCCAGTTTTACTATATTAATCCTGCCAATCCATGAGAATGGGAGATCTTTCCATTTTCTGAGATCTTCTTTGATTTCTTTCTTCAGAGACTTGAAATTCTTATCATACAGATCTTTCACTTCCTTACTTAGAGTCACACCAAGGTATTTTATATTATTTGTGACTATTGTCAAAGGGTGTTGTTTCCCCTAATTTTTTTCTCAGCCTGTTTATCCTTTGTGTAGAGAAAGGCCATTGACTTGTTTGAGTTAATTTTATATCCAGCTACTGCAATGAAGCTGTTTATCAGGTTTAGGAGTTCTCTGGTGGAATTTTTAGGGTCACTTATATGTACTATCATATCATCTGCAAATAGTGATATTTTGACTTCTTCCTTTGCAATTTCTATCCCCTTGATCTTTTTTTGTCGTCTAATTCTCTGGCTAGAATTTCAAGTACTATATTGAATAGGTACAGAGATAGTGGGAAGCCTTGTCAAGTATCTCATTTTAGTGGGATTGCTTCAAGTTTCTCTCCCTTTAGTTTGCTGTTGGCTACTGGTTTGCTGTATATTGCTTTTATTATGTTTAGGCATGGGCCTTGACTTCCTGTTCTTTCCAAGACTTTTATCATGAATGGGTGTTGGATTTTGTCAAAAGCCTTCTCCGCATCTAACGAGATGATCATGTGGTTTTTGTATTTGAGTTTATTTATGTAGTGGATTACGTTGATGGATTTCAGTATATTAAACCATCCTTGCATCCTGTGATGAATCCTACTTGATCATGATGGATGATCGTTTTGATGTGTTCTTGGATTCGGTTTGTGAGAATTTTATAGAGTATTTTTGCATTGATATTTATGAGGGAAATTGGTCTGAATATCTCTTTATTTGTTAGGTCTTTGTGTGGTTTAGGTATGAGAGTAATTGTGGTTTAATTGAATGAATTGGGTAGAATACCTTCTCTTTGTATTTTGTGGAATCGTTTGAGGAGGGACTTAGGTCTTTGAAGGTCTGATAGAACTCTACACTAAACCCATATGGTCCTGGGCTGTTTTTGGTTTAGAGACTATTATTATCTGCTTCAATTTCTTAGGGGATGTGGGATTGTTTAGGTCATTTATCTGATCCAGATTTAACTTTGGCACGTGGTATCTGTCTATTTTTCCGTTTCATCCAGGTATTCCAGGTTTTCCAGTTTTGTTCAGTATAGGCTTTTGTAGTAGGATCTGATGATGTTTTGCATTTCCTCAGGTTCTGTTGTTATGTCTCCCTTTTCATATCTGATTTTGTTATTAGGATACTGTCCCTGTGCTCTCTAGTGAGTCTGACTAAGTTATCTTTCTTGTTGATTTTTTCAAAAAACCAGCTCCTTGTTTGGTTGATTCTTTTAATAGTTCTTTTTGGTAAAACAATATTCTTAGCTTATGAGTTACACAAAATAGATTTTGGGCCAGGTTTGGCTCATAAGTCTAAGTTTAAAAGTCACAAATATTTATTTTTGCTCCTATAGCACACATATAAAACTATTTGGTGGAGGGATTTTGCTCAGTGATTTAGCATGATAAGAGATTCTTTCCAACACAGACTAACACAAGTACAAAAATCAAAAAGGAAATATGTAGATATGTGCATTTAATTTTCCACTAGAAGTGATACTTGTTGCTCTTGTTCACATTTTATTAGTTATGGTATACCACATAGCCACACTTAACTTGAAATGAGCCAGGGAAGTATGGAGATGCAGCTATATTTTTGTGGGTATAGAATAAAAGTACTCATGTCCTTGGTTATTTGTCAATTATTAAATCTATGTATATCATATAAAGTCTTGTATTGGATTTAAAGGGTTTGTGTGTGTGTGTGTTTCCTACAACATGTTTTTTTTCATATTTACCTTCCTCCCCCAACTCTTCCCAGACCTAACTGCTTTCCTACTCAACAATTTATGTCTTTATTTTTGGTAGTCAAAACTAATTTGAGCTATCCACATATCCTTGGATGTTTAGTCTTCCACTGAATTTATGGCTGACTTCTTAGTGATATATTCTCAGAGAAAACTTTCTGTTGCACTATCTAAGAGTTACCAATAACAACATCAATAAGCCTTGGGCTTTGTGACCAAGTTTTCCACATTCTATGATTTGGTAGGCTTGGGCTTTCAAAAGTCTTGTGCATTTTCTAATAACTTCTTTTAAGTTTATATGTGCGACTGACCCTCTGTATCCCCATAGGCATCCACCACTTACAGTTTTTAACACTCTTCCTGCCCATTCTTCTGTATGATCCCTGGGCCATGGTGAGGGAATTATCATGTGTTTATTTTGTATAGTTTGAACATTCTGAGGTCTTTTATTCTCTATGCCTTGGATAAATGGGGGTTTGTGTTAATCACCTTCTATTGCAAATAGAAGCTTCTCATATGAGGATTAGAAGATGCACTGGTCCACATTATAACAGTGAGTCACTTTAATACTCTTTCCATTTAGTAGCATAATAGTTGCATGATCTTCTCTAGAAGCCATGACCTGTTATGTTGTATGTTCCTGGCTCAGTAATGGTGTCAGGGGTGGCTTTCATGTTGTAATGTGGGACTCTAATCCAATCAGAAAGTTCTTGGTTATTCCTAGAATGCTCATGTCCTATTTGTACCAGTGAGCATGTTTCATTAGGCTGTTCATTTTTGTAGGTTGCACAATTTATAGATAAGTATGACTGTTGATTATTTTTATGTTCAGGTAACATGTGAAGCAGCTTCCAACATTATGAAACGTATCCAGTAAGGATGAATCCTCCAACTCTGAACCATCTTGTTCTCTATATAGTCTATGGTCCAAATATGTGAAAGTTTTAGGAAGAGGATCTTACTGTCAAGTTCTGTAGGGTAACAAAGAGGGATAGTGATAGTCTGTAATATTTGGGTGTCTGTGAGAACTCACTGGTAATAACAACTTCCAAAGTACTGGAAGTTGTGTTCCTGGTACTAAGGTTTTTTACCTTTAATCTCTGTTGTAAATGGGAGTGTGCGTGAGAGTGTTTCAGAGTGATGTCATTTTAAGTACTTTGGTGTGTGTATGTAAGCTTCTACTGTCATTTATTTCCATGTAACATTTTAAAATTGTCTTTAGTGTAGCTTATCCCCTGTACTCTTTCCTCTGCAATGTCTTCCACTCCCCTACCTCAGTCAACCCATTGGTATTTAAATCTCTTGTAGACCCAGCTTCACATATCATTTCCATGAGCTCATACAATAAACCTTAAAGACTTTTGAAAACCTACCATATGCTAGGTACTGTGATGTATTAAGGAAATAAACATGAAATCTATGCTCTACAACATGGTCAGATACCTTCTCGAAAATGAGAATATCATTTTTTGAAAGGGAGATTTAAAAAGTACAGGTTCAAATATACTAAAGTGAAACTTCATATGTTTGGTCCAGTGAGTCTTATTTGAAAACTTCCATAGAGAATGTGTAGTCTATCTTCTTCACTTAACATATAAAAGAACAGAAGCATGTAGAAAGGAAATTATATTGTGAAGATTACTTAACCATGATAGTCATTTCAGATGTTATAAAGTGCGTAACTCTCATAAAAAATTCTTTCCCAGAGGGGAGAAATAAAGTAATGTCTGTCGCTTTTCTTAATGTCCCACAAAAAAAAAACCAAGACATGATTATGCCAAAGTTCACTCTAGGGTGTTCAGTGAATTTATCAGGCTTTCTTACAGAAAAGAAACTAAACAATGGTGGATTATTTACAGGGATATGGGCATCCCTCCCTAAGTAGTCATACCTGAAAATCCTTAACCAGCAAAGATAAGGGATGCCCTGTAGCACTATAGATGGAATTCCTGCTCTTTTTCCTGGTCTGTACATATTTCTAATATCATTCCTAATATTTCCTGTCGTCTATATACTCTAGATACTCTCCCAGTAGGCATGAAGAGTTACCAAGCATTAGGGAAGAGCTGCATATTTAGGAAACAATTTAGTGCCCCACTCTTCCATTCTATGTGCCAAAATACAACATTAACAAGTCCATCTTGTTCTAAGTTGGGGCACAGCTAGACTCACCAAGGTATTAACAGTGTGGCTTGGAAGAAAGTCACTCATGAAATATGTAATTGGAGCAAACCCAGTCATTATTTTTTAAAATTTTTTTATTAGGTATTTTCCTCATTTACATTTCCAATGCTATCCCAAAAGTCCCCCATACCCTCCCCCCTACCCCCCACCCACCCACTCCCACTTCTTGGCCCTGATGTTCCCCTGTACTGAGGCATATAAAGTTTGTACGACCAATGGGCCTCTCTTTCCACTGATGGCCGGCTAGGCCATCTTCTGATACATATGGAGCTGGTGTGAGATGGAATCTCAAGGCTGTTTAAATTTGCATTGCCCTGATAATTAAGGATGCTGAACATTTTTTCAGGTGCTTCTCAGCCATTCAGGATTCCTCAGGTGAGAATTCTTTGTTTAGGTCTGAGCCCCATTTTTTAATGGGGTTATCTGATTTTCCGCAGTCCACCTTCTTCAGTTATTTACATATATTTGATATTAGTCCCCTATCTGATTTAGGATAGGTAAAGATCCTTTCCCAGTCTGTTGGTGGCTTTTTTGTCTTATTGACTCTGTCCTTTGCCTTACAGAAGCTTTGCAATTTTGTGAGGTCCTATTTGTCAATTCTAGATCTTACAACACAAGCCATTGCTGTTCTATTCAAGAATTTTTCCCCTGTGCCCATATCTTCGAGGCTTTTCCCCACTTTCTCCTCTATAAGTTTCAGTGTCTCTGGTTTTATGTGGAGTTCCTTTATCCACATAGATTTGACCTTAGTACAAGGAGATAGGAATGAATCAATTCCCATTCTTCTACATGATAACCACCAGTTGAGCCAAGCACCATTTGTTGAAAATGCTGTCTTTTTTCTACTGGATGGTTTTAGCTCCCTTGTCAAAGATCAAGTGACTATAGGTGTGTGGGTTCATTTCTGGGTATTCAATTCTATTCCACTAGTCTACTTGTCTGTCGTTATACCAGTACCATGCAGTTTTTATCACAATTGCTCTGTAGTACAGCTTTAGGTCAGGCATGGTGATTCCATGAGAGGTTCTTTTATCCTTGAGAAGAGTTTTTTGCTATCCTAGGTTTTTTGTTATTCCAGATGAATTTGCAGATTGCTCTTTCTAATTCGTTGAAGAATTGAGTTGGAATTTTGATGGAGATTGCATTGAATCTGTAGATTGCTTTTGGCAAGATAGCCATTTTTACTATATCGATCCTGCCAATCCATGAGCATGGGAGATCTTTTGATCTTGGGAGATCTTCTTTAATTTCTTTCTTCAGAGACTTGAAGTTCTTTTAATACAGATCTTTCACTTCCTTAGTTAGAGTCACACCAAGGTATTTTATATTATTTGTGACTATTGAGAAGGGTGTTGTATCCTTAATTTCTTTCTCAGCCTGTTTATTCTTTGTGTAGAGAAAGGCCATTGACTTGTTTGAATTAATTTTATATCCAACCACTTCACCAAAGCTATTTATCAGGTTTAGGAGTTCTCTGGTGGAATTTTTAGGGTCACTTATATATACTATCATATCATCTGAAAAAAGTGATATTTTGTCTTCTTCCTTTCCAATTTGTATCTCCTTGATCTCCTTTTGTTGTTGAATTGCTCTGGCTAGGACTTCAAGTACAATGTTGAATAGGTAGGGAGAAAGTGGGCAGCCTTGTCTAGTCCCTGATTTTAGTGGGATTGCTTCCAGCTTCTCACCATTTACTTTGATGTTGGCTACTGTTTTGCTGTAGATTGCTTTTATCATGTTTAGGCATGTTCCTTGAATTCCTGATCTTTCCAAGACTTTTATCATGAATGGGTGTTAGATTTTGTCAAATGCTTTCTCTACTTCTAATGAGATGATCATGTGGTTTTTGTCTTTGAGTTTGTTTATATAATGGATTAAGTTGATGGATTTCCATATATTAAACCATCCCTGCATCCCTGGAATAAAACCTACTTGGTCAGGATGGATGATTGTTTTGATGTGTTCTTGGATTTGGTTAGCGAGAATTTTATTGAGCATTTTTGCATCCATATTAATAAGGGAAATTGGTCTGAAGTTCTCTGTCTTTGTTTTTTCTTTCTGTGGTTTAGGAATCAGAGTAATTGTAGCTTCATAGAATGAATTGTGTAGAGTATCTTCTGCTTTTATTTTGTGGAATAGATTGTGCAGAACTGGAATTAGATCTTCTTTGAATGTCTGATAGAATGCTGCTCTAAATCCATCAGGTCCTGGGCTTTTTTAGGTTGGGAGACTCTTAATGACTGCTTCTATTTCTTTAGGGGATATGGGGCTATTTACATCAATAACTTGATCCTGATTTAACTTTGGTATCTGGTATCTGTCTAGAAATTTGTCCATTTCATCCAGGTTTTCCAGTTTTGTTGAGTATAGCCTTTTGTAGAAGGATATGGTGGTGATTTGGATTTCTTCAGGATCTGTTGTTATGTCTCCCTTTTCATTTCTGGTTTTGTTAATTAGGATGCTATCCCTGTGCCCTCTATTGAGTCTGGCTAAGGGTTTATCTATCTTATTGAATTTCTCAAATAACTAGTTCTTGGTTTGGTTGATTCTTTGAATAGTTCTTCTTGTTTCCACTTGGTTGATTTCACCCCTGAGTTTGATTATTTCCTGCAGTTTACACCTCTTGGGTGAATTTGCTTCCTTTTGTTCTAGAGCTTTTAGGTGTGTTGTCAAGCTGCTAATGTGTGCTCTCTCTAGTTTCTTTTTGGAGAGACTCAGAGCTATGAGTTTTCCTCTTAGAAATGGTTTCATTTTTTCCCATAAATGTGGGTATGTTTTGGCTTCATTTTCATTAAACTCTAAAAAGTCTTTAATTTCTTTCTCTATTCCTTCCTTGACCAAGATATCATTGATAAGAGTGTTGTTCAGTTTCCACGTGAAGGTTGGCTTTCTATTATTTATGTTGTTATTGAAGATCAGCCTTAATTCATGGTGATCTGATAGGATGCATGTGACAATTTAAATATTTTTGTATCTGTTGAGGCCTGTTTTGTGACCAATTATATGGTCAATTTTGGAGAAGGTACCATGAGGTGCTGAGAAGAAGGTGTATCCTTTTGTTTTAGGGTAAAATCTAGTGTAGATATCTGTTAAATCCATTTGTTTCATAACTTTTGTTAGTTTCACCGTGTCCCTGTTTAGTTTCTGTTTCCATGATCTGTCCATTGATGAAAGTAGTATGTTGAAGTCTCCCACTATTATTGTGCGAGGTGCAATGTGTGCTTTGAGCTTTACTAAAGTTTCTTTAATGAATGTGGCTGCCCCTGTATTTGGAGCATAGATATTCAGAATTGAGAGTTCCTTTTGGAGGATTTTACCTTTGATGAGTATGAAGTGTTCCTCCTCGTCTTTTTTGATAACTTTGGGTTGGAAGTCGATTTTATTAGATATTAGAATGGCTACTCCAGCTTGTTTCTTCAGACCATTTGCTTGGAAAATTATCTTCCAGCCTTTCACTCTGAGGTAGTGTCTGTCTTTTTCACTGAGATGTGTTTCCTGTAAGCTGCAAAATATTGGTTCCTGTTTGTGTAGACAGTCTGTTAGTCTTTGTCTTTTTATTGGGGAAATGAGTCCATTGATATTAAGAGAAATCAAGGAAAAGTAATTCTTGCTTCCTATTATTTTTGTTTTTAGAGTTGGCATTGTGTTCTTGTGGCTGTCTTCTTTTTGGTTTGTTGAAGGATTACTTTCTTGTTTTTTCTAGGGCGTGGTCTTTGTATTTTTTTTCCTTTATTATCCTTTGAAGGGATGGATTCGTGGAAAGATAATGTGTGAATTTGGTTTTGTCATGGAATACTTTGGTTTCTCCAAAGTTAACTGTGAATTTGGCTGGGTTTAGTAGCCTGGGCTGGCATTTGTATTCTCTTAGTTTCTATATAACATCTGTCCAGTATCTTCTGTCTTTCATAGCCTCTGGTGAAAAGTCTGGTATAATTCTGATAGGCCTGCCTTTATATGTTACTTGACCTTTTTCCCTTACTGCTTTTAATATTCTATCTTCATTTAGTGCATTTGTTGTTCTGATTATTATGTGTCGGGAGGAATTTCTTTCCTGGTCCAGTCTATTTGGAGTTCTGTAGGCTTCTTGTATGTTCATTGTCATCTCTTTCTTTAAGCTTGGGAAGTTTACTTCTATCATTTTGTTGAAGATATTTGCTTGCACTTTAACTTGAAAATCTTCATCCTCATCTACTCCTATTATCCATAGGTTTGGTCTTCTCATTGTGTCCTGGATTTCCTGGATGTTTTGAGTTAGGATGTTTTTGCATTTTGCATTTTCTTTGATTGTAGTGCTGATGGTCTCTATGGAATCTTCTGCACCTGAGATTCTCTTGTATTCTGTTGCTGATGCTTGCATCTATGGTTACATATTTCTTTCCTCGGGTTTCTATCTCTACTGTTGCCTCATTTTGTGTTTTCTTTATTGTGTCTACTTCGCTTTTTAGGTCTAGTATGGTTTTGTTCATTTCCATCACCAGTTTGGATGTTGTTTTCCTGTTTTTCTTTAAGGACTTCTACCTGTTTGGTTGTGTTTTCGTGATATTCTTTAAGGACTTGTAACTCTTTAGCAGCGTTCTCCTGATTTTCTTTAAGTGAGTTATTAAAGTCCTTCTTGATGTCCTCTACCATCATCGTGAGATATGCTTTTAAATCCGGGTCTAGCTTTTCGGGTGTGTTGGGGTGCCCAGGACTGGGTGAGGTGGGAGTGCTGCGTTCTGATGATGGTGAGTGGTCTTGGCTTCTGTTAGTAAGATTCTTATGTTTGCCTCACGCCATCTGGTAATCTCTGGAGTCAGTTGTTATAGTTGTCTCTGGTTAGAGCTTGTTCCTCTTGTGATTCTGTTACCCTCTATCAGCAGACCTGGGAGAATAGCTCTCTCCTGAGTTTCAGTGATCAGAGTACTCTCTGCAGGCAAGCTCTCCTCTTGAAGGGAAGGTGTCCAGATAACTGGCATTTGAACCTGCCTCCTGGCAGAAGTTGTGTTCCACTCACCAGAGGTCCTAAGATCCTGTGGAGAGTGCTCTGGGGACCTTGGGGGTGTCTGCTGACTCTGCACCCAAGGTGACCCGGTGCTGGGGCCGACAGGAAGTCAGTCATTATTTTGAAACGAGACTATTTTACTATATGGCAGGGCTTTGTGATTTCATCACTATTGGCATTTTGGGTCTAAAAGTATTCTGTTGTGGGAAAATTGTTTTGGTATTATTATATGGTGAAAATATCTGGAAATGTCCTCAAATTATCCCTGTGAAGCAAAATTGCTTTGGATTGCAAATCAGTGCCTTAAATGAACATTCAATCTTTACTGCCTCTAGATAACATACTATTCTAATTAAAATCTGTCATTCTGATACTCTAATTTACTTCACACGGAATAAGCAATACTAAAGCTGAGACATTCTTTTGATTTTTAACTGTCTAAGAAATTTTTTTTCTAAGAGTTTAAGAAAGGTTAAGTTATGAAGGCTTTCTTTTTTTCACTGCTATTATTTTTTAAAGGAAAGAAGAAAAAGTCAATGTTACTCTATCATTTACCCCTTTTTCTTCCCTTTCACTCTCTTACTTCTCATAATATTCAGCAATATTTGGACAATAGTTCTGAAAGAATTTACCGAGGTTAACCAGATGTTAAGATTGAATCAAGACAAACATAAGTTTAGACAAGGCCTACAGTATTTGACAAATTATATGAAGACCACAGAACTCTATATTATGTCACAGGGGATTACATATGTATGATATCTTCATAGAGCTCTAACTTAGGATTCAAAGTAATAAAGAATTTAGAAGACTAGATTCCCCTTCAATATATATTACTTCAATAGTTCTGAGTCGTTAGTTTGATTTCTAGTATCAGGAATAGTTTCACTCTTATTGAGACCGTCCTCAGTCCAATTAGAGAGCTGTTAGTTACCATCAAGATAGGTGTACCACTACTATACCCTCAGAGTTATAGAACCATGCTAGTTATTGCTGTGATTTATTAGTATCATAGTCCACACTTAAAACTCAGAGAACATTGTGAAAGATGGAGTAGAAAGACTCTAAGAAGATGATGATTAGGGAGCTGCCATGTCGTTGTGTCTCCCAAGAATGAAAAGCTACACCCATAAAGTTTCACTAATATGACTACCCAAACATGATGACACCAATACACATGCCAGACTTCATAGGGCTTTGTATAGGTCTGAACCCCATACTAAGAACCACAAGCAACTAAGGAATGCTGGGGATAGGAAAATATTCTTTCCCAGTAAAGAGCACACCAATACCAAGTGACCAGTCCTGAAAAAATACATGCTAGTAACATTATACAGAGTAGATTATATTTTGGGATATATGTGTATACACATAAACAGCTACTTACACATCCTTGTGGTGTTCTCTACCCCTCTTGCTCTTACAATTCTTTCTCCCCTATCTTCTACCAGGTTCCCTTGGCTTTGCCTAGTATTTAGCTGTGAGTCTCTGTATCATCTACCATCTGTTAGTTAATGATGTCCCTCTGATGACAGTTGGACTAGGCACCAATCTATGAGTATATCAGAATATCATTAAGAATAATTTTTTTAATTAACTTTTTTGCCAGTTGTATTTGTTTCTACCCTGTGTGTCTGGGATGTCCTGCTCCAGATTTTCGGCAACCCAGGTAGTGTGAGGCATGGGATCCCTCTTTTTTAGTAAGCATAAAGTTAGACCAGTAATTGGTTGGTCACTGCCAAGAGTTTTGCACCACTATTATTCCCAGCACATGTTATAGGCAGGACTGATTATAGGTTTCAGTATTTGTGTCTAGGTTGATGGCCCATTCCCAGTGCTAGGAGCCTTCCTGATTATAGAAGATGGCCAGTTCAGGCTCCATATCCATCAGTACTAAGAGGCTTTGCTAGGGCTACTCTTGCAGGAAGCTTTCAATATACAGAGTCTGTACATTGCTCCAAATGGCCCCCAATTCAATTAGTTTCTTCCAGTTCTCTTACTCCTCCCCACCCTCCAACTTGATCCTTCCTGTTCCAATCACCAACTGGCCCCAGTCAACCCACAAAATATATTCTATTTCCCCTTCCAAAAAATATCCATACATTTTCCTTAGATGTCCCCGTGTTACTTAGCCTCTCTGGGTCTATTGATTGTAGCATGGTTATCCTGTACGTTTTGAGTAATATCCACTTATAAGTGAGTGCATATCATGTTTGCCTTTCTGGATCTGCATTACCTACCCAGGATGATCTTTTTTGCTTCCATTCATTTGCCTGAAAATTTCATGATGTCATTGTTTTTAGAAGCTAAGTAATACACCATTGTATAAATTTACTGTATTTTTGAATCCATTCTTCTATTGAGGGACATCTAGGGTGCTTCAAATATCTGGCTATTGTGAATAAAGCTGCAATAAATATAGTTGATCAAGTATGATTTTGGTATGATTAAGTGGTTTAGATGAGTCTTGTGTTAGATATGTTCCAATTTTTCTGATGAACCACCATGTTGATTTATATATATACACATAGTCTGTAATAGCTTATACTTCCTCCAGCAATGGAGAAGTGTTCTCCTTTTTACACATATTTGCCAGCCTGAGCTATCACTTATGTTTTTGATCTTAGATATATTGACAGGTATAAGATGAAATCTCAAAGTAGTTTTGATTTGCATTTCCCTGATGGCTAAGAATGTTGAACATTTCTTTAAATGCTGCTAGTCCATCTGAAATTCCTCTGTTGAGAACTCTCAGTTTAATTTTAATCTCATTTTTGTTTTAATTTAATCCCATTTTAATTGGATTATTGTTTTTGTTGATGTCTAGTTTTTTGGAGTTCTTGTATATGGTTTTATGTTCAGAGTTTTGATCCACTTCGATTTGAGTTTTGTGCAGAGTGATATGGATTTCTATTCTACATGCAGACATCCTTTTAGATGAGCACCATTTGTTTTAGATGCTTTCTTTTTTCATTGTATTGTTTTGTCGCCTTTGTAAAACATCAAGTATCCATAGGTGTGTGAGCTTATTTCTGTATCTTCAAACTAATTCCATTGATCAGCCTGTCTGTTTTTATGTCAATACCATCCAGATTTTATTTCTATTGCTCTGTAGTGTAGTACAGCTTGTAATCAAAGATGGGGATACCTCTTTTAGGGTTTCTATATTTCCATATGAAGTTGAGTATTGTCCTTTCTAGATCTGTAAAGAATTGTGTTGGAATTTTGTTGTTTGCCTCAGATTGTGTGAATTTTGTTTTTAAGTACAATGCTTTTTTAAATTTTTATTGGTTATTTTATTTATTTACATTTCAAATGTTTTCCCCTTTCCTGGTTTCCCCTCTGAAACTTCCTTATTCCACTTCCCCCCCACCCCAGTTCTATGATGGTGCTCCCACACACACCCATCCACTTCCACCTCATCGCCCTAGCTTTCCCCTATGCTGAGGCATCAAGCCTTTGCAGGACCAAGAGCCTTTCCTCCCATTGATGCCAGATAAGGCCATCCTCCGCTACATATGTAGCTGGAGCCATGGGTCCCTCCTTGTGTACTCTTTGGTTGGTGCTTTAGTCCCTGGGAGCTCTGGGGCATATGGTTGGTTGATATTGTTGTTCTTCCTATGGGGTTACAAACCCCTTCAGTTCCTTCTGTCCTTTCCCTAAATCCTCCATTGAAGTCCTTGGGCTCAGTAGGATGGTTGGCTGCAAACATCTGCATATGTATCAGTAAGGCTCTGGGAGAGCCTCTCGGGAGACCTCTATATCAGGCTCCTGTTAGTATGACTGTCCCTTTTAAAGTCAGTGCAATTATTGTTATATAATATGCTTTATTTTTCCAGCTCTGAATTCAGGTGTCTGAAATTAATATAACCAGTCTTTATCTCTTTTGCTAAATATATGTGTGGTTTTTTTCTGTGTTTTTATTTAATTTTTATGCTGTTTCGCATTTGAAGTTTGGTATATTGTTATTAATTAAATTTGTTCTTGGAAGTTTTGATGCACAAGTGAGTTGCATTCTAATTAGTATAACCACCAACCTCCTAACCCTTTAACTTCTCTCTTTACAAATTTCTTTCTCAGATTCACATATTTTTTGTTTTGTTTTGTTTCATGACATACCTTTGTTCAACCAAGGCACTATCTTTGTGATCATGGATCTTAGGACATACTTCCTTGCTTTATTATTTATGTAATCATTAAAAAGTCATTGAGCTCTACTATTATGATTATATCTTAATCTTTGATTCTATGGTGCTATAACCTTTCTTCTATATATCATGTTTTAGTGACTTATTTATTTATATATTATAGTTTCTAACCTACTGTCATTTGTCATATCAAGTACTATGGCATGACTAGTTAAGGCTGTGTATATTTCCCTTACAGAGAAAAAATCATGAATTCATGATGATTTTCAGATGACAATAACATTATTTATGAAGTACTGAGGCTTTTGGTTTTTATTATTAGATTTTTAATTAGCAAAAATGACAGATTTTACTGTTATTTCACAAAATAATAGTGCATTTACTCTCAATCATGTTATCCTCTGTTTATCTCTGCTCCATCGAAAGGAACTTTTTATTCTTCAGAAAGAGTCCCTTCTATTATTATGTGATTATTATTACTGTAATTTCAATTATACTATTTATAATAATAATACTATTATAATAATGATATTATCATTATTGTTATTATTATATTATGTGTAAGATAATGTGGGACTATGTGATACTATCTTCTCTTCCAATTCTGTGCCATGTTTGGGATTCCTTTTAGTGCCTTCTACAGTATCAGCTAGGTAGTCATGAATTGCTTTAGTTTGTGCTTGACTTAGAAGATCTTTATTTCTACAGTTTAAAAGATAATTTTGTGATACCTCATGAATATTCTGACAATATAGATACTGTCTTACAAAAATGCAGACTGATTAAACATGAGTTAAACAAAAATAATTACAATAGATATGCCAAAATAAATTGAGAAAAGCCCATGAGGTTTAAACTTAGATAAAGAACTATAAGCATGGGAGCAGGAATGGTGGCCCTTCTCCAGAAAAAGGCCCACAAAATGGTTGTCCAATACAAAATGGTTAGCTCTTAAACATTACATACAAGTGACAGTGTACAGACTGAATATGATATACTTAGAGCCTTAGAGCCATATAATAGCAATTAGTGAAAAGAAGAGGCCGTAAATTTAAAAGAGAGAAAGGGAATGTGTATAAGAAGGTTTAAAGTGAAGAAAGAGAAGGAAGAAATGGTGTAGCTGTATTATAATATAAAGAAGAAAAGAAAAAATAGCAGAAAAACCTTTAGACATGTAAACTTTGCTAATTATCTACTTTTAGCACTTGAAATATATAACTCCATAATTTCTCAAATTTTGAACATTTCACTAAGAAGCTTGATTCTATTCTAATGAATTTACCTATAAATTTATTGACATTTTCCTCTTGAAAATTTTACTATTTGTTGTTGTTGTTGTTGTTGTGTACTCTTGTCCTTTTAATTATAATTATAATACATTTTGGCATTCTTGTTTAGTCATCTATCATAGAGGCTCTAAATGTTTTCTGTTATTATATGTCCATTTCTTTCCCTAAAAGATAAAATTTTAGCTGGAATACTTATAAATGGGGTTTTTATGCTTTAATTTTTATGCTGTTACTTTTAACCTATTGGCTCTTAGTTTGGTTACTTGATTATAGCTCAATGTTTTGAAAGGTTTATTTTTAAAACCATTCTTGTCTTCCATCCATGGTAAATTTTCCTTAGCTTTATCTCAGTCTTTTAATGTTTTTTTGTACTGTAGTCATTTCATTATATTTATACTTAATAAATGACGAGTTACTGTATTCCATAGAAGTGTTGTATTGCCTTCACATTTTATGTTATGATCTGTAAATGTTTTGGAATGACTATTTCTAGTTTAACATAATAGCTTAATGAAGAGCCTTTTCTGTAGGATTAATCTTAGTGTCAGTGGAGAAAGAAGGAAACCCTATAGGAGGAACAACAATATGAACTAGCCAGTACCCCACAGAACTGTGTCTCTAGTTGCATATGTAGCAGAGGATGGCCTAGTTGGCCATCAATGGTAGGAGAGGCCCTTGGTCTTGCGAAGATCATATGCCCCAATACAGGGGAATGCCAGGGCCAGGAAGCAGGAGTGGGTGTGTTGGGGAGCAGGGTGGGGGAAGGGTATAGGGGACTTTGGGGATAGCATTTGAAATGTAAATGAAGAAAATATCTAATAAAAAAAGAAGTGAAAAAAAACTGTCTTAACAGCTGAAGTATCAATACAAAGCAGATATAGACATAGACATAAATCAGTTAAAACCAACCAATGACCATAGTACAGAAATTGGAAAAGTTATTTAGAGAAAACTAAGGAGTTTAAAATTATTTAAGATAAAATTAAAGATAATTATTGAGCAATATGAAATAGGCAGATAAAGGCTAAAAAATGAAGTGAGATAAAGGAACGTAAGAACAAAGGAGATAAGTATTAGGAAGACTGAGAAGAGAAAAAACTCAATGTACATAAAATAATAATGTGTAGCCATAGATGATTGCAAGAAAAACAAACACTACAATTCAAAGGATGTTTTAACAATAAAGGTAAAATAATACCAAAAGTGGAATGCAGTAAATGATGAAGAATGCAAGTTGCTAAAAAATTGTTTTAAAAAGACAAGGTATTACAGAAGCATTTTTCTTGGTCTTCAAATACTAGAGAAAGATTTTCTGTTGAGACACTGTCAAGTTTAAATTAGTTCCTTTGAAACATGATATAAATAGCTGAAAACAGACTTGGAATAAAACTGAGGATATAATCACCAGGAAACATTTGTTTGAGACACATATGATATGAATTGATAATTTTATATGAACTGGAAGAAGGCAGAAGACTTGAAACTATTTTGTAACGTTGAATGAACTTGCTCCTAGTATAAGAACATTAATCTTAAGTTAAAATGGATGTCACATTGTAAAGACTTCAGTAAAATTGTGTTCTTTTGTAGTGCTTTTATATTTCCAATTTAAGGATTAGAAATATAAAACTGGCAATGTTAGTTGTTTAATCTTTCACTGACTTTTCTGCCCACCAAATTAGAAGGTGAACTCTATTGAGAAACTATTATAATTGTTTTACATTTCAGGATCATTTTATTTTATTTTTTATTTTAAGGGAAAATACTTTATTGACTGATTTGTCTTTCCAGCCCCAAATAATGAACCATTTTTATGATATACATGTATATCATTGGACTTTGTATTCATTAGACTACTACTCTCTCTTGTATGTATTTCTTATTCTGGCCCAACACTATGTAATAGCTCCACATCCCCACTTTAGATTGTATTTAATATATCATGTATTTATTTATATATCAACATAGATTCTGTTTCTATAAAGAATTAATAAGAATATTGGCCATGACTTTTTTAATCTAGATAACATTCATCAATGAAGTCATTTCACTATATTTATTTCTTCATCAATATTTAAGAAAACATTTGTTGGAAATATTTCGTTGTTGACGTTCAGGTTTTGAGATATATTTTTCTCTATATTCTTGACTGTTCGAGTTTCTGTTGCAGCAGATAAGGTTATTCTGACATGTTTCTCTTACCATTTTTACTATTGTTTCTTTGATTTCTCTGCTTGGGTTCTTGATTATAATATGTTGTTGATTTTTTTTTACTGTCATATCTATTTGGACTCTGAATAATGTCCATTTCCATCCCTATGTTAGCAATTATTTTTGCTCTAGTTTCATTAAATAGATTTCCTATGCCATTAGTTTTTATTTCTGCTCCTTCCACCACCCCCTGCACACACACAGACTTTTTGATTGAGCATAATAAACATTTTCTGAGATTCATAGAATTATAGTAATATTTACTGAATTCTTTATTGGTGCCTGAATGTATTAATCGATCAACCTTGTCTTTCAGCCTAGATTTTTTTCCTTGGATTGGTTTTTTCTGTTATTGTGTTTGTATGTTCAGCATAATTTTCATGTTAGTCCTTTTAAATAATTTCTATATATTTATGCTACAATTTTATACATTTTTCTGATCTCATTTTGTTGTTACTTTTAGATCATTACATATATTTAAAAGAATTTCTCTAATACATTTGACTGATAATCTCAGAGTCTGTATTGGTTATGGATAGTATCTTTTCGTTTGTTTCACCCCTCAAAGATACTATGTTCATTTGGGTTTTTGTGTGCTTTATATTTTGGTAGAAAATGAACATGGACATTGAATATTAAAATATGGTAACATTAAAATCAGAGCCTCTTTCCAGTGATAACCTTTTTATTTGTTAAATGTGTGTGCGCATATGTGCCTGTGAGTTTCCGTGTATGTGGGCGTGTGTGTGTGTGTAATTTTCAGTCGTCTGTTACCTCTTTCACCAGCATGGACACTAGAAATTGAATTCTGGTCTTTGGGCTTTCACCACTGAGTCATCTCAAGAGCCCAGTTTTACTTTTTTTTTTTAATCTGTATTTTTTTGTGTGATATTAAAGTCTATGTCTGTTTGTTTTGTAGTCAACTTATATTTCAAAAAAAATCTCTGAGGGCTAGACTTAAAATTAAAACAACAGCTACAAAATCTATCCATGGTTGTATAGATTGCTTGTTTGTTTTGTGTTTTAAGAGCATATTGTTTGTTTGTTTGTTTAGCCTATCATTTATCTTTTGGCCAAAGTATCAAAAGTATCATTTGGTACTTAGGATAGAGATCAGCTTGAAATGAAAGATTAGGATGATTTTAGCTGTTTTTGTTTTTCCTACCAAACAATAGTTAATCTGCTATTTGTCCCATTTGTAATTTTTCCTAGACATATGTAAATTGTTTATTAACCTTCCAGTATTTTAAAATATTATTTGCATTTTCTCTTAACCAAGTTTTCTTTTTATTATTTTCGAGTGAGAAATGATCAACTCGATACAGTTCTTTTATTTTCAATTTTTTTTTTAGATTGCAATTTTTAAATTTATACTTCGAATGTTATCCCCTTTCCCTATTCCCCCGGAAACCACCTATTCCATCCCCCCCCAATCCTCCTGCTTCCTTAAAGTGTGCCCCACCCATCTACCCATTCCTGTCTCCCCGCCCTCCCATTCTCCTACACCAGAGCATCAAGCCTTCACAGGACCAAGGGTCTCTTCTCCCATTGATGCCCAACAAGGCCATCCTCTGCTACATATGCAGCTGGAGCCATGGGTCCCTCCATGTGTACTCTCTGTTTGGTGGTTTAGTTTCTTGGAGCTCTGGGGCATCTGGTTGGTTGATATTGTTGTTTTTCCTATGGGGTTACAAACACCTTTAGCTCCTTCAGTCCTTTCCCTAACTCATCCATTGGGGACTCTATGCTCAGTCTAATGGTTGGCTGCAAGCATCCACCACTGTATTTGCCAGGCACTGGCAAAGCCTCTCAGGAGACAGCTATATCAGACTCCTGTCAGCATGCATTTTTTTTTTTTTGGATTATTTGAGACAGGGATTCTCTGTATAGCCTTGGCTGTCCTGAACTCACTCTGTAGACCAGGCTGGCCTTGAACTCAGAATCCACCTGCCTCTACCTCCCAAGTGCTGGTATTAAAGGCATGTGCCACCACTGCCCAACTCAGCATGCACTTCTTGGTATCAACAATAGTGTCTGAGTTTGGTGACTGTATACGAGATGGATCCCCAGGTGCAGCAGTTTCTGGATGGCCTTTCCTTCAGTCTCTGCTCCACACTTTGTCTCCGTATTTGCTCTCTTTAGATCTATCTCAGATATGCTAATGTAGATTGGCACAATAATTTATGGGTAAATTCTGCCATGCTACTTTTGTTTCATGAATGAGGATGCTAAATTTGAAATATAAATTGCCTCAAAATGACACTAAAATGAAGACAGGTGGAAGAAAAGACAATTAATATTACCATAGTTTCAGTGTTCCTTTAATTGATTCAGTGTTGAGTTAATCAGTTTTCCAATTAATACCTGAAAGACTCAGCATATTAAGGAAAACTTTATTTTGCCTCCCAGTTTTGGAGATTTAAGTGCATGTTTAGATGACTAAATTGCTTTTGGCTCTGTAAAAATGTGACACATGTTGACAGTATATGCAGAGTGAAACTCCTCATTGTGAGATAAATAGAAGAGGAAGGAGCTTGGTTCTTAAAACATACTTGAAGAGTTTTTCTACAGAGATGTAAGACATTCCATTTGGTTCCATCTCTCTAGCTCTGCTTCCTCGCAATAGTGCTACAGGCTTGAAACTATCCCTTTTAATACACAGATTTTGCCGACATTCTATTTCAAAATATAGGAGGCATCAAATTTTAACATTGTTTTCTATTGTTTTTACAAAGTTGGGTTTATGCTTATGTTTCAGTGCTTCTTTTGGGTAATGAAATCGTTTACCTGTTTATTCTGATGTTTTGTATGCCTAAATATAATTTTATTAACACTCCCATTAAATATATTTTAAATCTTTTATTAAGAATAATTATTAGGCTGGGCGTGGTGGCCCACAGGAGGCAGAGGCAGGCGGATTTCTGAGTTTGAGGCCAGCCTGGTCTACAAAGTGAGTTCCAAGACAGCCAGGGCTATACAGAGAAACCCTGTCTCGAAAAAACAAAAAAAAGGAATAATTATTAAATATTAATATTTTACTTTTGTTAAAAATACTTAAGAGATAACCTGTTCAGAATTTAAATGTTTATAACTTAATAAATAATTGAACATAGTAAATGGCTTAAAGTTAATCACTCATTTTAAAAAAGGAAAAAACAATATTGAAATTACATATTAGCTTTTGAATCTACAAAAGTTATCTAGACTTAGGAATTCCTTAGGATTCATAATACAACCTTGTAAACTAACATCAGGGTTCAAATTCTCTTTATGTTTTTGTTTTAAAAAATGCACATTGGGGTCTGGAGAGATGGCTCAGCAACTAAGAACACTGACTACTCTTCCAAAGGTCCTGAGTTCAAATTCCAGCAACCACATGATGGCTCACAGCCACCCGTAATGAGTTCTGATGCCCTCTTCTGGTGTGTCTGAAGACAGATATGGTGTACTTACATATAATAAATAAATGTATCTTTACAAAAAAAGAAAGAAATGCACATTGAAAATGCATTTTCTCTTTATGTTTTTTGGATACTTCTAATAGCTCTGTTTTAATGATACCTATACCTAAAAATCAACAAGGAAAAAAAAGTAATATACTTAGTTAAAGTTCTAACATTCCTTAGATCACAGCATATGCTTTTCCCTTCCACCCTACTAATATATATTGTGAGAGTTAGACATTAGGTAACAGAGACAGACTACTTGAAGGTTTCAGATTCTTTATGTGATTAGGGTTTTGACTTCCAACTTTTATTTATACACTTTTAGCATTTGATCATTATAACTTTTCTCATATTCAATTCTATCTGAGTGTATTTTTGAGTATTTGAGTATAATCTTCATAAATAGAAATAGCTTTCAAAATATTATTTCTATTATTTCCAACTTAGACCATATCTTTTACCTATCCTTTATCTTCTATTTCTTTGTCTTAGATTTGCCAATTAATCCCTTAGACAGTTTTGCTTCTGCTGTTATGTTTTATATGCATCCATAATTGTATGTATTTGTATACATTTTAAGAATCATATGTAAGATATAATCTGATATTTGTCATTTTGACTTTTGATACCCAAATCAAAGTCCTCCAGTAGAATCTATTTTCTTATAAGCAACAAAATATTGGATGCTCATGGTTAAACAGTCTTTTATTTATGAACTCAGTTTATACCATAACTTAGTTATGAGTAGAGCTACAATAAACATTTATATGCACATATCTCTGTGATATGTGGATTTACTGAGTTACTTACAAACTTCCTGGATTCACATGCTGGATGATATGGTAGTTATATATTTAATTTTCTGAGGAATCTTGGTACTGATTTTCACAATACACTGGACTAATTTACATTCCTAAAATTTTATTATTTTTTTTACATTTTATATACAATATATTTTGATTATATATTTTCACCATCTCAAATCTTCCCATATCCTACCTACCTCCCTATCTACTCATTTCTGCTCTCTTTAAAATACAAGAAAGCACACACACACACACACACACACACAAACACACACACACAATCTTGTCCTGGACTGTGATTGATACACCCAGTTGTTGTAGTAGCAAAGTAATCTCTACTCAAGTCATCCCAGCTGCTGTGGCACATATAGAATACATACGCATGCAGCCTTATATTTTAATATGCCTTAACCATCTCAATGGCTGAGCCATTTCCTAAGCTCCATGTGGCTGATGTAATTTCAGATGATCCCAAATCATCACGTATTAAAACCTATATATTCTATCTTGACTGCCCTAGACCCAGACCTGCAACCCTTTTTGGCCATGATCCCTGGCTCTTACATGTAGGCTGCCTCTCTATCCTGTACTTCTCAAGTTTTGCATCTAGTCCTTTTCTGGCATGGCATCTGTCCTTTCCTCGTCCCTTGGCCCCTTGCCCTAGAATCCTAAAAGCCCTGCTGTTTCTCTGCCCAACTATTTGTCCTGACAACTTTATTTATCGATCAAAACCAACTAAGGGGAGGGACCCTCAGTGTCTTAAGTGCAGATGTGCATATTTCCATGTAATTTTGGGGATCCAATTAACATAATACAAGCATGAGACCAAATCCACAGCACCCAATGCCACAGTTGCTCTCTCCCTCCTTCAGCAAATATCAACTGTAAATAATTCTTGGTTAGCAGTGTAATTTTTCCCCTGTTCAACTTTCTTTGTGCTGTTATTTTACTGGATTTTGCAATTCTTGTGCATGCTGTCACAGTTGCTGTGATTTTATGTGTGTATCAGTGATGTTAGAAGATACTGTTTCTTTGAAGTGACCCACAACTTCTGGATCTTTCTGACTCATCTTTCACATAGATCCTTGAGCCTTGAGAAGAGGAAGTTGATAAAGACTATCCCACTTAGGATTAAGTACATCGTATTCTCTCACTGTGTGTGTGTGTGTGTGTGTGTGTGTGTGTGTGTATCTGGGGAGATTGACTATTGCTTTTGTTATCCAGTAGTGTGTATTGTATTTTCTGGCACTATGAATGCTAGTTAGAAGGCATAAAACTTCTAGTTGGCCAGCAGATAAATTCTCCTTTTTTGATGACGTAAGTCAGTGGTATCTTCAGCAATAGGGCTTACCATCTGTTTTCTTGATGATATCCAATTAGGCTGGATAAATCAACTCTCTAATTACTAAGAATGTTGAACATTTTTCATATAAATATTAGCTCTTAGTCTTTTTATTGAAAGCTATCATTTGCTCATTTATTTATTGGAGCATTTTAGGTGGTTTTGTGTTTTGATTTTTGAAATTTTAGATATTAATCAACTTTCAGATACAGAGGTGGCAGAATTTCTCCTATTCTATTGCCTATCTTAATTCCATCCAAATTTCTCTTATGAACGGTTAATGCAAAGTTACTCAATACAGTACTCTCAAACCAAATCCAAGGACACATCATAGATATCATCCACTATGATCAAGTAGGCTTCATCCCAGTAATGCAGGGATAGTTCAACCTACAAAAATCTATCAGTGTAATACACCTTATAAACAAATAGCAAGAAAATCCCACATATTCATCTTTGACAAAGTCCAACACCGTTCTTAAAAGTCTTGGAGAGACCAGGGATACAATGTGCCTACTAAACATAGTAAAATCAATATATAGCCAGCCAATAGCCAATATCAAATTAAATGGAAACTTAAAGCAATTTCACTAAAATCAGGGTTAAGACAAAGCTGCCCACTCTCTCTATATCCCTTTGACTCTCTTTATTTTAAAAGGCTGTTTGTTATACTAGCATCCAATAGCAAATACAGGCCTTCTATTCAAAAGAATTGCTGATGCCAAGGAGTGCTTGCTGACAGGAATCTGGTATAGTTGTACCCTGAGAGGTTCTGCCAGCACCTGACTGATACAGATGCAGATACTCAGAACCAACCATTGAACTGAGTCCAGGGACCCCATGGAAGAGTTAGAGAAGGACTGAAGGAGCTGAAGGGGATTGCAACCCCATAGGTAGAACAACATCAACTAATTAGCCGCCCTCCCCCCGAGATCCCAGGGACTAAACCATCAGTCAAAGAGTATACATGGATGGGTCCATGGCTCAAGTTGGATATGAAGCAGAGGACTGCATTATATGGCATCAATGGGAGGGAAGGCCCTTGGTCTTGTGGAGGCTAATGCCTCAGCGTAGGAGGATGCTAGAGCAGTGAGGTGGGAGTGAGTAGGTGGGTGGGGGAGTACCCTCATAGAAGCAGGAGAAGGGGGGATGGGATGGGGGTTTCTGGAATGGGGACAGAACTGGGAAAGGGGATAACATTTGACGTTTAAATAAAGAAAATGTCCAAATAAAAGAAAAAGAAAAAAAGATTTATATGTATAACAGGTAATTTTAACCATTGAAATATTGTTTACTGTAATATTTAAATGCATATTAAAATATTTAAAGAGAAAATGCTTCAGTATGTGTTGTACATAAAGTGATAAAAATTTAACTGGTATTGGGATGGATGCTTTTAATTTCAGCATTCAGTAAATTGATGCATAAAGACAAAGATTTAAAACCAAATAGCAAGTTTCATGATAATCTATGCCACTTGTTAAAATGTTCATTATGTATGTTATGAATAAAATTCTATAAATAGCAATAATAATTAAGTTTAGTGAGGAAGGCATGTCAAAACCTGAAATGAGCAACAAAATTAGGATATATTTGTATAGAATATATATGATATGAACCACTACTATGCACAATAACATAACAGATTTTCACATATTATGCTGAATAAAAGACACAAATGTATCACATATTGTACAGATAAGTCTATAGTTTCTATTCATGTGAAGTTTAAAAGCAAGCAAAGTTTTTTTATGGTATATCTTTAAACAGAGATGCTGTGTACTGGACAGGAGCCAGAAAAAGACTCCTATGTACTGGAAACATTTTTAATCTGAGGCATGCTATATGGTTGGTTACATACATAAAATTTCATTTGTTTACATTGCTCTATGTTATGCCAGACCCCTTAACAAGTTAAAGATAACCTCAGAAAATGTGTCAGTGTAACATATGGATGAATATAAAACAATGTCTTGTTAGATCAATTTCACCAAGAGAAATCCAGAATTTGAATTCTCAACTTCTGGTGTCTTCCATATGTTTGTAGTTGTTCATTTATGGCTTGGCCTGTCCTCTAGCCCATCTGTTTTGTGTGTCTAATCTGTCCCTGTTTTGTCCATGTGCCTATTGTGCCTCTCTGTGCCTGCCCATAACAAAGGTCTTTACTCTATATTTCTTGAACAACATAGAAAACATGGCATTGGGAATGAATGAGAGATATGCTGCAGAAATCTTTAACAGTTTTACAAGGGAAAATTCATTTTATTGACCCCAACTGACCCAAAAGTGCTCAGCACTGCAAACAGAAGTTGTAAAGCTATATCCACATGCTGTTTTTTTAAACATTTGTGGTAGATATTTGTTGTATAAAATTATTTTCAACCTGATGGTTACTTATAGTGAACAATTACTACAACATACACAAATATTACTTTTATTCATGGGCATGCAAGAGTACATAATTCAGGAGTATATGTGGTTGTAAAAGTTGACTATATGGGAAATCCAAGCCACAATAACATTAGTTACATAGTTCTCTTATAGACAAATGAACTTAAACAGCCTGAGTACACAGGACGACAGCAGTATATTATACTAAAAGTTCATTCTTCTGGAGTCAACATATATTTTTAAAACTGTATCACACATAATATCTCATTAAAATAAGTAAATTAAATTAATTCATCTAGATATAATAATAATGAATTCATTACATACCATCATAAATAACATCTAAACACAAAAGGAAGAGTATTATAATTTGAAACACTTTTAATTATCATTTAATGGATGATACTGAACATGTGTATTTGCATGCATATCACATTTCTAACCTACTCATGAAAACTCTAAGGGAAAATACACTTAATGTACTTTAGTAATATTATGAAAACAGTTTTGACCTCATGAATCCCCTTGAATGATCTTGAGGACACATAGAATTTCCAGTACACCCTTTAAACATGTTGTGTAGTAACCGTGAAAATAATGATAGAAGTTGGTATAGATAAAAACTTAATAAAACTTGAATGATCTAAATATTCAATAATCACATTAACAATGAAGGAAAAAATAAATAAGATTCATAAAAAGAAAAATACTCTAAATGACATAAATAAGGAAATTGCATTTAATTTAAATAGTTTAATACTTAATTTTTAAAAAGGCCTTACAGCTGGATTAAAATGTATCTAAATGACTTTAAGACTTTGAGCAGATGCAGAGACTGGGGGACATTGGAACCCCTGCAGAAGAGGGGAGCGTGAGATTGTAGGAGCTGGAAGGGTAAACAATACCACAAGAATATGGCCCACAGAATCAACTACTCAGTGCACATAGGGGACTCACAGAGACTGAAGCAACAATTATGGAGTCTGCATAGGCCTGAACTGGATTCTCTGCATTACATTACAGTTGTGTAGCTTGGTGTTTTAGTAGGACTCCCAACAGTGGGAGTGGGGATGTGTCTGACTCTTCTGCCTGTGCTTGAGTCTCTTTAACTGCTACTGGGTTACCTTATATGAGGACCAACCTTAATATGAGGGTTTGTGCTTAGTCTTATTGTAACTTGTTATGTCATGTTAATTTGATGTCCTTGGAAGTCCTGCTTTGTTTTTTGAAAGAAAATGGAGGATGAATGGATTTCGGAGAGAGGGGAGGGATTAGGAGCAGAGGAGGGAAGGAATACTGTGGTCAAGATATAATGTGTGAGAGAAAAATTTTATATATCATATATGTATGTATATATATGAGAAATATATTTTAAAAGAGTGACAATCTAAATGCAAGTATGCTGGAATATTGAAACCAAAAACTGGGAAAGGTTGAACTGTGTAAACTTAAATTATGTGATATTCAGTAACATACATGTTTCTTATAAATAGTATGGCAAATAAACCGGGGTGGGGGAGAATTAATATGCATGCCATATGATTTCATTAATATGAAATGCCAAAAATAAAATTATGAGACAATTGAAAGCATTGATTATTACTCGAACTATAGTCTGGGATAGGAACATGAAGGGGATATTCTGTGGTGCTAGAAATATTCTATATTCAATAATATAATTCTATAGTTTCTGTTGTAATTGTGCAGACATATTCATATGTAAAATATCATTAAGCTACATATCTGTCAGTTGTGTACTTGTGTATTATAAAATTAAGTAGTTTTAAAATATCTGTGGTGAGCAGATAAATCATTTAAATGTTTATTTTTGTAAATATTGACAGTTGAATAAAACAATTATGATAGAAAATATGGGAAAGAAGTTTCAGTATAAAAGTTTTAACATCATTGTTTTATTGGAAAATGAAATTTATATTGATTAAATAGATTTAAGTCATACGGATGTTAAAATTTATATTTTAAGGATAATATTGAGAGAATATATAATGTCTGAACTAAAGTATGTAGAGACCCAAAGGAAAATGTTAATAGAATTCAAAGAATTTGAAACATGGGTCTAAGAAAATGAAACCATGGTACAGAAAAGAAAAATAAAATGACAGATTTAGTTGTACTTCATTGGAATCACTATAAATGTGCCTGTATAAATGCAAACTGTTAAAACATAGATAAATACAGATTGTTCCTCAGATTCAGAATATATTTCTTTCAATAAGGAATGAAAACAGTGGAGATAAGGTTCTATTGATATATATTCTGTTCCCTTAAATAAATAATTTTATGTCAATAAACACTAATTTATTTCTTCTTCTGTTTTAGTCTGATCTTACCCATGAAAATGAATCTGATATAATAGACATGGTAAGTGTACCTTTAAGATTTTTAAAAGGAAATATTTCTTATTCACTATATTGTTCATTATACTATTGCAGTATATATATTTACTTCCTTTACTACTCTGTGTGATAATGAGTTATTTATATAGAGAGAATATTTAAAGTATATTTTGGTTTATTTGTAGCATACAAATGCAGTTGGGTATAATTAAATATTTTATACAAAACATTCTAGTTTGTTAGACAAAACAGTAACTATAGTGAAGATTGAATAATAAAAATTCTTATTTCATTCTGAAACTGAAAGGTATTTATTAATATTTATGACTGTTCCTTAATAACTTCATCATATGAAACTGTCAGAGATTCTGTTTTTAGAGTGTTTGTTATCCCCTAAATATGTGTTATATTTTATGCAAAATTATTTATAGCAAATATTGTCATGGATGCATTCATTTTCATTAAAGGTTCACTCACTGTTATTGAACTTTTCTCATTTAGTTCCACTAAATAGCATTTTTATTTTATATTCATTTAAATACATATGCTCATCTTTTATAGGTGTACAGACCGCTTGATATATATATATATATATATATATATATAGTTTAAATAATTAGGAAATTTATTTTTTCTCATTTCTAAATCAAGCTAGTATTAATTTTAAGGAAATTTTTAAGCGGCTTGAACACACATGATTTTAAGTGCCTTAATAGATTCACACCCCACCCCATTGCTTAGCAATCATTTGCTCCATAAAAAGAAATCACCTAATAGCAATTTCATTCCTAACATATTATCTAGTATAGAAATAGACCAAATTGTCTTTAAATTCTTTCTTTTTTCAATTCATTTGTCTTTAAGACTTATTTCTTGTGTAAGTGAAAATGTTCTGGTAAGATATAAAAATGTTAAATATATTTTCCTGTTAAGAGTTAACATGTTTTAAGGGCCCCCTGTTTGGGAGTCAGGAAACTTTATTTGAACATTCTAAAGCAATAATGAACTAGATGTTACTTAAATGTCCCAGCCAGGGTTATGAAAATTAAATGTTTCTAAATTACAAATTTAGTTCGAGTAAGAATTTCATAAAAGAAAATCAACCCCTTCACAAAAGAAGTATGTCACACACATTTTGGAAATATCCAGGTGTTTCATGCAACGGTAGACAAGATGTATAAAGCCACGAAAACCAAAATATTTTTTCACTAATCATCATCCCCAGACAATCTATATATCTAAATGCTATCAGTAACCTATACTCACAAGACATTATTAATGTTATATACATTTATAACTCCTCCTTGTTTTTAAATAATTTCTGATGTATAACCTCCATTGAACACCCCAAAAGTTGTAAGACTAACTTACATCAATTTAGGAAAGAGGGAAATATAATCAGTTTAGACATTCAGTTAAAATGTAAATTTAGATAAATTTCTAAATGATTAATAAAAACAAGTATCTTCTCCAATTAATACTTTGCTTGCTAACTCTATTGTAAATTGCATTATACAGAGTATACCTCCACTTTCATACTGTATCTTGTTTGGATGGAATTGAGAGAACTGGTTGATTTTAAGATACATAAATGAGTTTGATCCAACTAAAATCCACCTGTTAAGACAACAGCAGATATAGTCCTTGTACAATTTAATAGTTTTTAATTTTGTTAAAAAAAGATAAATTTGAGTGGAGAATTGACTGAAAACAAGTGAATATAGATGAGAGCAGGTTCATGGAGATATGTTCAAACAATTGAGTTACCCTCTGATATTTTCTTCTTTCATTGGTTCTGGATGTCAGATATTTGCTGTGTATTTTATCATTATTATTGTTGCCATGATAGAGAATTTATGTACAAATGGGAGTTTGATTCTCAGTTCAGACATGTTTGTCTGTGCTGCTACATCTCCAGTGATGGGATTGTGGAGGAAGTCTGTATGCTAGAATAAGAGGAAGATGAATAAAGCAGATATTTATTGGGACATTCCTTATCTCAGCTATGCTGTGTGGGACTGCATTCTTTATCAGTTTTATAGTCATTTATTACCATGCTTCTAGAGCCATTCCTTTTGGAACAATGGTGGCCATTTTCTGCATCTGCATCTGCTTTTGTGGGTTTTTTTGTTTGTTTGTTTGTTTTTGTTTTGTTTTGTTTTTCTATTCTTCCTATAAATCTTGGTACAATACTTGGTTGAAAACTGTCAGGTCAGCCCAACTTCCCTTGTCAATTCAATGCTGTGCCTCATCCTATCCCAGAGGAAAAAAAAATGGTTCTATAGAGCCTGCAGTTATTATTTGCCTGGGAAGAATTTTACCTTTTGGCTCAATTTTTATTGAAATGCATTTCATCTTCATGGCTTTCTGGGCATATAAGATCTATGGCTTTATGATTGTGGCACTGGTCACTTTGTGCATTATAACCATCTTTGTGACCATTGTGTGCTAAATTTAGGGCCCTTCTCAAAGATAGATTTTGTAAAGTACAAGATTAAATGAGGCACGAGAACACAGAGATCAGACAGAAGAAGCATCCTTAGTTTTTAAAAATTTTTTTATTAGATATTTTCTTTATTTACATTTCTAATGTTATCCCCTTTGCTGGTTTCCCCTCAAAAATCCCCTATCCCATCTCCCTCCCCCTGCTCACCAACCCACCCACTGTTGCTTCACTGTCCTGGCATTCCCCTATACTAGGGCATCGAGCCTTCACAGGTCCAAATTTGTCCTTAGGGAATAATCTCCTAGGGCTAGGGATATTTCCATGTTAGAATGCTTACCCATCATACATGTACCAGGCCCTAGATTAATTTCTCAGCAATATGTAAACACCCCCATCTTCTGTTTTAATCTTTGTTCTTTTGTTATATTTCTTCTTAGAAAAGTATAAATTGGTACATGCTAGATTCAGATATCATTTCTAGAATTCAAGTTTTGGAACATCTCTGGTAAGATTAACAGTATTGTGAAAGAAAAACAAAATCTTAGACTTGGAAGACATTTTAGTTTTTGTCCAGCAACATACTCCAACATTTTATTCACTATTCATATATGCAAGTTTACAGATAGAAGTCTTGGTTCTTAGCACGTATTTCACTTCAATTATTCCTGTACACTTAAGATAGATTTTAAAGATGAAGAAACTATACTTTATGGGCTTTAATATACTTCTGCAAAGTCATACAGCTAATTAATTGTACATATAGGGTTTGAATGTGAATTACGACAGCAAAATTTGTATTTTGCTGTGGATATCACAATTTATATAACTTACATAATTGTAGTTTTAGGAAATACTGTTATCTGAGAAGCTTTTACTGTATATGTTGATAGTTCTTAGTGTCAGATCATCCCACCACAGATCGCTATAGAATCCATAATTGTGTAGCATAAATGCATTTTTTTTTTGTTTTTTGTTAGTTTGCTTGTTTGTTTGGTTGGTTGGTTTTTTGTTTTGTTTTTTGGTTTTTGGTTTTTTGGTTTTTCGAGACAGGGTTTCTCTCTATAGCCCTGGCTGTCCTGGAACTCACTTTGTAGACCAGGATGGCCTCAACCTTAGAAATTCGCCTGCTTCTGCCTCTCAAGTGCTGTGATTAAAGGTGTGTGCCACCACGCCCAGCATAAATGCATTTTTCTTATTTTGCTTCTTGGGAAATGACAAAACTCTTACCTTTTCTACATGTGTGTCCTGAGATATTTCAGTTCAATGCTATTCTTTTACTCATATAAACACTTAAGTTCATTCCATATGTATGGTCCAAGAAATGTACAGTCTACATAAAGCAGCTGTTTTATATGGGAAAATAAAGATATATCTGAAACACAGAGAAAAAATATAAACATGTTAACATACCTTGAGATTTTTTTCTCAACAGATTTAAGATAACCAATTGATTAAAACTTTTATCTCCTATTAAAACAGACAGAATCTATTTTGTTTAAAAGTATTTTCCATTTGGACTTATAACGCATGTAACACAAGTTAAAATTTTTGGCATTCCTGATTTTTTGTGTACCAAATTGAATTAACTTTGGAGGATGAAATATATATTTGGTACAAACATGAATATAGTGAGCCTATTTTTTCTCTTTATTTAAATCACTGTATTTTCCTATGCCAGTTATGTAAAAATATTTCTCAAATGTTATGAAGGAATATATACAAAAATGAATGAAGTCAGACTGGTTGTAAACATCTGTAACCCAAGAACTCTGTATGATGAAACAGGAAGATTATAACTTAAAGGCCAACTTGAGCTACATAGCAAGACTCTGATTTGAAAAAATAGTAATTATATCTATTTATAGCATTGAGGGGCATTGAGGGTGATGTGAGCTCTCTCTCTCTCTCTCTCTCTCTCTCTCTCTCTCTCTCTCTCTCTCTCTCTCTCCTCTTCTCTCCTCCTTCCCTCCCTTCCTTCCTCCCTATGTGTGTGTGTGTATGTATGTATGTATGTGTGTATCTATCTGTCTTATGGAGTGAATCAAGCCAATTAATATCCATCACTTTACATGCCTATCATACTTTTGCCAAAGTTACCCCAAACATTGAATAGACATTGAAATGTCCTTAATGATGACATTGAAATACTAATTGGAATGGTAATTCCTGGAGACTGGTGCATGAGGTAGGATGAGATATAGAGTAAGTTTCAATCAGATGAGTGGAATGCATTTTTTAAGCCCCCATCAGTTTTATTAGACTTTAATAGAAAATATCCAAGGCAGGCAAGCATAATTCTCAGAAGCTTCAGGGAATGGTGTGACTAGAGAAAATAAACAAAACCATGCTGTTTGATTTATATAGACATAGGTGTCACCATTTTGAGGATCAGCAGCCATATGTCAGGAAGGAGTGTATTAGAGAAAAAATAAAGAAGCCAAAAATATAAAAAAAGACATATTAGACTATGGTCAGCATCTAAAAGTGAGAAATAAAGATAAAAGTACTATATTTTTTGAGTGGCAAATGCATCAGAACCTTATGGTAACTTATACAGGCTGCCAAAGAATACATTTTAGGATTTAATGCATTGTATGATTCCTATAATTAACAGTAATAGTATTAATAGTTGTATGTATATTTAAGAATTGCTAAGGTAAATTGCTTTAATTAAAAATTGTATGCCATATGTAAGTTATTTGCAATGAGCATTCACAAATTTACATATTCAGTGGTTACATATACAGATTTAATCATTAACATTTTCAGTACTAATTACTTATAATTGGTTATCTTATTTATTTACATTTCAAAAGTTCCCCTTCCTGGTTGCCCCCCTGCAACCCCCCATCCTACTCCCCCTCCCCTTTGCCTCTATGACAGTGCTCTCCCACCCACCCACCCATCCCCACCTACCCACCCACCTACACATTCCCACCTTACAGCTTTATTATCTTGCATCTATCTACACAGAGTACACAAGGTATAGGAAGAACATTTTTGAAATGTTGAGACAAAGCTTAAAAGGTTTTAAGTGTGCTGTTGTGGGTGCATCTATAGTAAACACTCCCTTTTCATTATCACCAATGTATCATTTATAGTAAGGTCAATAACATACTACTACATTGAATATGTCTGACATGAAAGATAAGAATATTAAAAAATCTATATCTAACTCCAGGATTTAACAATACACTTTTATTTACTTAAAGGCAACATCATACAAACTGTAAATATTCCCATATATAGTGTGAAAACTGCTTATATGGGATGATAATTGTCAACAGTACATATTTATAGAGCTCTATTCTGGCAATTATAATGAATTATGTGTAAACTGTAGTTTCTATATTGAGCTGAATGATAAGTGGATAGTTAATTGGGTCATCATTTGTCACTCTACTTAAAATTTTGAAATTTAGTTCTTTTAATCTTAATTTATTTGTTAATTAATATTTAAATACCATACAAAACAATTGTTTTTATTGTGACTATAATACTTTTGTTGCTGCAACCAATTTCCTGACAAAGACATGACTTAAGGAAGGGTTTGTTTTGTTTTACACTTTAAAAAGGAAAGCAGCCGGGTGTGGTGGCGTACACCTTTAATCCCAGCACTCGGGAGGCAGAGGCAGGTGGATTTCTGAGTTCGAGGCCAGCCTGGTCTACAAAGTGAGTTCCAGGATCAGCCAGGACTACACAGAGAAACCCTGTCTCGAAACCACCCCCCCAAATAAATAAATAAATAAATAAATAAATAAATAGGAAAGCAATCCATCATGATGGAGAGGACATAGTTGCAGTTTACACTATGTTCATAGTCTTCAGGAAGCAAAAAGTGGAAAGGAAGTGTTTAGGCCTACCTTCAATCACACAGCCAAGTGACTCATTTCTCCAGAAAACTTCTACCTCCTAAAGGTTCAAGATCCTTCTAAAAAGCATGTTATCTGGAGGAGTAATTAGTCAAACAAACAATGAATTTTCTTAACTGTCATTTAATTATCCAATTCTTTTAATTATATGATTTTGAAAGATTAACATTTATTCTGTTTAACTTTTTTAATGAATATTTAGAGACTGTGATTGTGCCTTAAATCCATACTTGTAAAAGTATACAAAAACTTTGCATTAAATGTGCTTTAAAAGCAAGCTGTAGTGAATGGATGAAGAGATGTAATATGTTTTGGTTCCTTTTATCATTGTGATAAGACACTGTGACCAAGGTAATTTATAGAGGAAACAGTTTATTGGGTGCTTACAGTTTAAAATGGCAAGTTCATGACCACCATGGTGTAGAGCATGACAGCAGGTAGGCAGGCATGGTGCTAGAACAGCGCTAAGGATGATATACCCTGAGCCACAAGCACATTATATGTATGTGGAGAGAGAGAGAGAGAGAGAGAGAGAGAGAGAGAGAGAGAGAGAGAGAGAGAGAGAGAGAGTTAGTTAACTGGGAATGGTGTGTGGTTTTGAAACCTCAAAACTACCCCCAGTGACACACCTCCAACAAGGCCACACCTCAGAATCCTTAAACAGTTTAATTGAATGTGGACCTAACATTCTAATATATGAACTTATGGGGGCCATTCTGTCAGGAAAATATTATTTTAAAGCAATTCTAAAGATTTACAATGTATTTTAGCCATTCTACTCACATGCTTATATCCTATATCATAACTAAAAGTATCTAAGAAATTTAATCTAGATTTTGAAAGTATGCAGTTGACTCATTTTACCAAAACTTATTGGTTAGCCACATAAATATGTTTTGCCAGTTTATGAATCTTACAGTTTATTCTTGACGTATACTCGTTTTAATGAAAATCATGGAAATTCCATACTAGCATTGGGTCACCAACTGGTGTATCATGGATCTTTTTCTTTGTTTCTTTTCCTAGTGCAAGGGTGTGACTAAGATGTGTCACTACATAATTTCTCTGCCACCTGATCTTCCTAAACCAGAAAGACAAATTCCAAGACCTGCTCATCGTGAAGATAGATCACCTAGGGTGCAAGTGGTAAGCAATTTTAAACAAAGATTTACCACTAATACAAAGTAATTATAATGAAAGATTTAAAAGTGTAATATTTTCTCTAAGAAAGATACATGGGTATTTTTTTCTTTTAATGCATTTCAGCAAATATACTATGCAGAATGTAAATACCTCAATTTAATATGTAGTCATATTAATTTTAAATAAATACATTATATAATGGTGAATTTAAATACTAGCATTATTACCATTCAGATATTGTTGAAACTGGATGGCCACAAGATTTCAGGTATTGAAAATAAAACGGATATAATTTTCTTAAAAATTCTGGTTATGGTAACGGGGTGCAATTCTGTAAAAATAATGTTAATTTTAAATTACAGATGATTTATAACTAATTAAATTTTCTGTTCCTGCCAGTATTTGTTGTGTGTATGTATGTGAGCATGTGTCTTGTGTTTATGTATAAAATGAGTTTTCTTTCTTGTTTCTGTTTCTGCTAGAATCATAGAAAGAATCAATAATATATTTTAATAGTTGTTTTCTTATATATGCTATATTGTGTGTGTTATATTCATTTTTAAAGTTTTGTCATTATTAGAATTTTTCTAACTTTATTTTTTAAAAAGTGCATACAATATAAAGTATTATTTAAAGATTAGTTAATATAAGTATCAGTTATATAAAATTTTAATTTTGTTATGTTATATATATATATATGAATACATGTTAGGAAATAAAATTTATTATTTCAGAAGCCAGGAATTTAAAACCATATTAATCACAGGTATGAATCAGTTACTTTTAAGTTCACGCTTTACCAATACTTTACCCATACTTCCTCCCTAATCTTTACAATTCACATACAAAAAATATAGGAGTTGATAATGACAACCAGGGTCACTTACACATCTGTAAGCTTATCTTTTTCCATAGTGACCTCTAAAAGAAATTATTACATATATCCTGTTTATTGATTAATTTCTAGCATTGAAATGTATTTTAGTTATTTTAATTATATTGTTTCTTCTATAGATAAGGTTTTTTTAAAAATTAGTTAAAAGGAGGATGATCAGAATCTTGCATATATAAAGTCAATTTATAATAACTGTTGATGAAGTATATGTATCAAGGGATGATACATAAAGGTTTTATCCTGAGCTTTACACAATAAAAATAACATAAAAATTGAATATTCATAATGAGAAAAATCACAACAAAATATTAATTTTAAAATTGCCAAATGTTACACATAAAATACTCTCATAGCCTTGAGACTTGCCTATTGACAAATACTGCACAAAAAATACTCTCAGGGCATTGAAGATGGCCTGTTTAAGAGAGGGTTCTAAAACTTAACTTTTATTAGAGTCATGATAATTTCATCTCTGAAATTAGGTTTGTTTGTTTTTGTTTTTTTTTGTTTTTTTTTTTCCTTCCTACTTTTCTCTGGCTTCACTTCTTATCTTAACATTTCTTCTATTTTCATGGACACAAGTATCCTGAAAGAAGAAATCAACTCTGGAAGTCACACGTAAATACTGCATAGATAAGGCTTTTGTGTTGACAAGGACTGTATTAAACTAGCCTGGTTCCCTCTATATCAGCAATATGAACTATTCTTGCTATATCTCATTAAGCACTCATTTTTAAGTTATAATGACTGTTTTGCTGGTGTTAAAAAAGTTAGAAAATTGTTTCATGCCTTTTGTTTTGTTTAGTTTGCCTGTCTGTTTGTTTACCTGTGTGATAGGCTGGCCTTTGAATATTTTATGTACCGTAGGTTGGTTTTGAATGTCTCACCTTCCTGTTTCTACTTTCCAAGTGCTGGGATTTTAGATGGATATTACCATGTCTAGTTTGAAGTCTTATGATTTGATGGTTAAAGAAACCTAACTACAAATATGGGCATTTCTAGACACCTTATAGGTTAAGTAATGTAATTTCTACCTTGTCTAGGAACGTTACTTTATATCCAAGAAAATGTAATGATGCTTTGGTATTATGTGTTCCAACATCTCATCGAACTCACCTTTCCTTTAAGATGCTTGTTTCATATATTTTTGCACATTTGATGTATAGGTAACTATGACTACTTAATCAAGAATTATGAAGGGCAAAATATTTATCATGATCTTATAAAATTTTACACAGTCTGAGATTTGTTTTCTATGATAATCTTCTCCATAGCTTCCTCAGGTCTTTGATGGCCATTGTAATTCTTTGAGTTACCAATGATACTGTAGTAAATTATGAAATATATTCCAAGAAAATGAGTTGATTCTCAACATCAGTAATCCAAAAATATTAGAGGCAAAAGTTTAACTGTTTTGAAATTTTATGAACATGATTTTTTGAAAAATCTGGTTTATCATAAAAAAAAGAAATGCCTAGAAATGATTAGATAGCAGGGAATTTTAAGCTTACTGCCCAACAAACCAAAAAAATTAAGGCACAACCAAATTAAAAAAGTAAATAAAAAGCAAATTCAATATTTTTTAATATTTAAAATTTCAATAGGATACTCCATGAACTTCTCTATTGTAGAATCCAGCAGTAAGTATATTTCCAGGGTAATAGAAGATATGGTTAAATTTTGAAATTCTGCATGACTACAAAGTATTTTTATGCAAAATGCATCATATAAAGAGTGTTTCCTGTCTTCAAAAGTTGTCATCAGAGTACATATGGAAATCTAGAATCTAGCCTCAAAAGGAAGCTTGCTTTTTTATTTCAGATTCTGTCATCATATTAGAATGGCAGGTAATGAACTAAGTTACAAACTTTTTGAACTTAAATTGTTATTGCTGCTCAGAGGAAAAGCATAGAATTACTCAGTTGACATCTTGTTTGTATTCAAGTGGTAAGATTCAGAAGATAAAGTAGGAGCCCACTATCATACACTAGAGTTTCTGAATTATAGAAGGAAGTAACTCTAGAATAAATAAACCTGATATATTTATAGCAGTAGCTAGTCTACATAACATAACTGTTCTAAATTATTCCCATTATATAATGTTATATGATAGCCCAGTTTTTTTATATATTGAAAAATCCCCTTTATTTCTCTAACCACCCAGGTAAAGAATTTTTGACATATTCTTGTATAAACTTCCAAAAATATTCTAATTATGTAATCAGTGCTACCCCTCAGTCACAAGTGACCATGTGATGTCCAAACCCAGCTGATATATCTGCAGTACAACTCCTGTATGGCTCAGGGATCATAGCAAAAGGGGGCAAAAATGATTAAGTGTCAGACTTATCTTTTAAAATACATATTTAGAATCTACAGAGTAGCTTCCCATTTTTAAATTCCCTTCCTACTAAGTCTCACACATTTTACTTCATGTTCTCATGTCTTCACTTCAAGTAGACTTTATAACCAGTGACTTGCCTACCCATAACCTCATCACCACAAATATTTCTTCTAGTTTAATGAGAATTATAAGTAAATGCCAATTATATGGGCAAAAATTTAAAGAACATCCACAATCTTAAAGACAATCCTATACAGCTTTTTTCTTTTCACTAAGAGAGGATTCTTCATTTCACGTCTTGGTCAATTTTAAAGTCTGCATGTGAGTAATAAGTAAATATTTGCATAAAAAAGCAGTTTAGATTTTCAATCACCATTTAAGTTTTTGTCCTTAAAATGACTCTGTGATAGATATGATTATGATAGGAATGATTAGTCTACCTACTTAAAACATTTAAAACTGAAGCATAGATATAAACTATGTCCTTCTGTATCTTTTTTATGACTAATACCCATCAAGTTCCATTGAATCATCCATTTTGTCTGTTAATCCATTTAATCACCTGTAATCAGTTGTCTTGTCTCAGTATCTAATCTAAAATTTAACCACTCTTCAAAAATGGCCCCCTACCCAACTCCAGAAATTAATTCAATATCAGCATATTGCCTTCCTTCCCTCTTCATCCAAAATATTTGGCCACTAAAGAAGTTTTCAGAATGCTTCCAATAATGATGAACACCATGTTGCTTGTCAAAAATTTGACTGAGAACAACCAGAAAAGCTTAACAAAATGAAAATCTACAGAGGCATTGGAGATCTAACAGGCTTTTAAAAGACATGGGATCAATACCTTGAAGGAAAGAAAACCTAGACTGTAAAGCAATGCAAGCCAGAAGACAGTGGTGTTAGAAGTGATGGAGTGCTGTTTATAAAACAAACAGGAAAACAAACAAACAAACAAAAAAACTGGACTGGAAGTACTGAAAGAAAATAACTTCAAACAAAAAATTCTATTTTTTTTTTAAAAAAACGTCCTACAGACTGAAAAGTGAATAAAAACTTTTTGGACAAAAAAAAAATGCTGAGAATTTATTACAAGCACACCCAAAGTAAAGGTTGTTCTTCAACAGAAGAAAATGATCTCAGATGGGAATCACTGGGAATGCAGAAAGGAATCAAGAGCAGCAAAACCGGTAAATATTTATGTAAATCTAAATTACTATTTTCTATGTAGAATGATAATAATTATATGGGTCTTAAACGTTGTAGAAATCAAGTTAATTACAATAGCAGCTAAAAAGGACAGGAGGTGGATGAATGGAGTTTAAGTGACTAGGTTTGAATTATCCAAGAAATGAAAAAGCTTTTTTTTGAAGCCGAGGGATGCTTGCAAAATCACTAAAGGAAAGAGAAATGATTTATAACTGATAATAGGGGAAGACAAGAAAACTTGAGAACAATTGTTAAGGTGTCAAATTGAACTCCAGATGTACCAAATATGACCTTAAATGTAAAAATGAAGTAGTCTAATTAAATTAAAAAAACCCATACTTGGTTGGACAAACACTACTTAAAAGAGACACACCTAAAATTATGCTATTTTTAGAAGAAAAATGGTAAGAAAATTGTGTCAATGCACTTAAGGTTGGCATATCAAATATATTGATTTAGAATAAACTAATGGAAATTATGATTGTCTGTCATTTTTACCAGAAAATTAAAACAGTTTTACATTTACTTGACTATACTATAAGCATAATTTTAAAAGTAAATCTCTTCAGAAACAAAATTACAAAACTATTCATAGGCACAAACATTACTTCATCTTTCTGTTACCGGGGAGGATACTTTTTATCCTTTCTAAATATAATTCTTTAAATCTTTCATGTCTGCCAGTTCTTGTTTCCTTCTTTCCTTCCTTCCTTCCTTCCTTCCTTCCTTCCTTCCTTCCTTCCTTCCTTCCTTATAATTTATCTGTTCTTTGAATTCCAGTATATAGATCTACATATTTTCTGCCTTTCTCCAAACTAAAATAGTCCTTGCTTCTGCTTCTTCTATTTCTTCACTTTTCCTTTAAATTTAAGCTAAGATTTCTAGACTGACACTCTGATATGACTCTGAAAATCTCATTGCATAGAAATCAAGTTCCTGCAATAACTCTTCTACAAACTGCTCAACTTCAGAATGTCCCTTTATTTTTCAGTGAAGTTGATCAGTACTCTTTAAAACTGTATTAGACCAGTTTTGTAAGACTGTAATCTCTGAATTTTTCTAAAAAAAAAAATCTGGACTTTTTTCTTAGTTCTACTTACTGGATCTTACTGGTTTTAAATATCAATATTAGATTCCTCTTGCAGTTTGTCCTGAGGTGTTTGTTTTACTCCTGACACACCTACATTATTATGTTTCAAGGCACAGAGCTTGGACTGTGCAATCAGAATCAGTAGAGACACTTGTTAACGTGAATATTCTTGAACTTTTCACCCTATCTGAATCAGAATGTACAAGATAGGGACCTAAATTTGCAATTGATAACAAACCCTTGGTGATTCTGATTAATATATGTTTTATAAAATAAGAAAGTAATAAAATGACATCGTTGTTTTAGTATTGATACTAGGTATTTAATTGATTTTAAATGGTTGACTTACAAATCACCTCCAACATTTTGAAAAACAATATAGATACATAAAAATGCAATTTTCATTCTTTCTTCAGGATTTTAGACAGATTAATTCATTTATTTTCTTAGATTTAAACATAGTCTACTTCTAAATATATAAAAATAAGTCTTTTTGAAATATTAATGTTCTTTCTATACACATGAAAACCAAAAATAGTTTGTAAATGTTGGAGCTAGTAGTTATAATTTCACACTTACCTAGCTCAACACCAATAATAATTAACAAGTCAACACTACACCATCACATTATCATTATAATAGACAAAGTAAAATATCATCTACTAACAGGTTTATTTTCCTTGTGTATGAGTTACACAGAAATGAGGTAAAATAGGTGACCTAGTACATCACTAAGTACTTAAGTAAATGTACTTTACAGGCCTTAACTTTTATCTTCCTTACCCTTTCTTTGCCTATACATCCCAACATCTCACTCAAGACATTTTTTAAATGTTTTCATTAATAACTATGAGCATTTACAATACTCTCTTAATTTTAATGAATTTATGCTGTGAATGACTTTTATTAATTAACTTATTTACTTTACATCCCAATTTCAGCTTCCACTCATGGTTCTCCTCCCAGTGTCTACCCCTCTCATCTCATCTCACCCTCATTCTCCCATCCTCCCTTTTCCCTTTCTACTTAGAAAAGGGAAAACTGCCCACCGTGGATATTAACCTATCTTGCCATATCAAGTTGCACTAGGGCTAGGCATATCTTCTCCTATTTTGGCAAGGCAGCCTAGTTAGGGGAAAAGGATTCACAGGCAGGCAACAGAGTCAGAAACATCCCCTGTTCCTGCTGTCAGGCTTTTCAACATTAAGCCCTAGCTTCACAACTATTACATATATGCAGAAGGCCTAGGTGTGTCCCATGCATACTCTCTGGCCATTCAGATTCTGTGGACTTCTATAGGCCCAGGTTAATTGGTTCTGTGTTTTCTTGTGGTTTCCTTGGCCTCTCTGACTCCTTCAGTCCTCTGTCCTCCTGAACCAGAGGATTCTCCAAGCTCTGCATAATATTTGGCTGTGATTCTCTGCATCTGTTTCCATCAGTTGCTGAGTGAGGCCTCTCAGATGAAAGTTATGCTAGGTACTTTTATATAAATATAGCATAATATCATTAACAGTGTCAGAAGTGGGATTACTCTTTCATGGCATGGGCCTCAAGTTGGGCCAGTCATTGGTTGGCCACTCCCTTAATATCTGTTCCATGTTTACCTCTGTACATCTTGTAGGTAGGGCAAATAATGGGTCACAGGTTTTGTCATTGGGTTGGTGTCCCAATAACTCCATTTGAAGTCTTTCCTAATTACTGGAGATGGATAGTTCAGGTTCCATATTCTCCAATGCTGGGAGTCTTAGCTAGGGTCACACTCATAAATTCCTGGGAGTTCCCATTGCACTGGGGTTTCTAGAGTGCTCCAGAGATGCCCCCCCCCATTGATTTCAGCTCTCTCTCTCTCTCTCTCCATATTCATTCTCTTCATTCTCTTACTACTTGATCACACCTGCTCATCTTCCCCACCCAGTTCTTTGCTCCATCTACCCCAGAGTCTATTTTATTTCTCGTTCTCAGTGAGTTTCAAAAATTCACCCTTGTGTCCTGATTGGGTGTTTTTTTTTGGGGGGGGCATGGATTCTAATATAGTTATCCTTCACTTTATGGCTAATATTTACTTATAAATGAGTACATACCATGCACGTTCTTTTGGGTCTGGGTTACTTTACTCAGGAAGGTCTTTTCTAGTTCCATTTGCCTGAAACTGTCAAAATGTCATTGTTTTTAATGGCTAAGTAATAATTCATTTTATAAAAGTACCATGTTTTCTTTATCTATTATTCATTTGAAGGTCATCTAGCTTGTTTACAGTTTCTAGATATTATGAATAAAGCTGTTATGAACATAATTGAGCAGGTGTCTCTATGGAATAGTGGAACATCTTTTGGGGATTTGCATAGGAGGGGTATAGCTTGATTTGGAGATAGAAATATTCCTATTTTTTTTGAGAAATGTCTAAATTGATTTCTAGAGTGGCTGTACAAGTTCGCATGCCCACCAGCAATATAGGAGTGTGCCCCTTCATCCTCTCCAGAATGTGTTGTCACTTGAAGGAATCTCAGAGTAATTTGATTTACACTTTCTTGATGACTAAGGATGTTGAACACTTCTTTAAGTACTTCTCAGCCATTAGAGATTCCTCCATAGAGAACTCTTTGTTTATATCTCTACCCCATTTTAAATTGTGTCATTTGGTTTGTTGATACCTAGTTTCTTGCATACTTTATATATGTTTTATATCATCCCTCTGTTTTATGTAAGGCCAGTGAAGATATTTTCCTATTCTGTAGGCTGCTGTTTTGTCCATTGATGATGTTCTTTGCCTTACAGAAGATTGTCAGTTTTATGATACCACATTTATTAATTACTGATCTTAGTTCCTTGAGCTGCTGGTTTTCTGTTTAGAAAGTTGTCTCCTCTCCCAAAGTTTTAAAGGTTATTCCCCACTTTTTCTTCTAGCAGATTTAGTGTATCTAGTTTTATGTTGAGATCTTTGATGCACTTGGATTTTAGTTTTGTGCAGTCATAAATATGAAGCCATTTTCATTCTTCTACATGCAGACATCCGATTAGACCAGCACCATTTGTTGAAGAAGCTTTTTTTTTATTGTATGATTTTGGATTCTTTGTAAAAATCAAATGTGAATAGGTATGTTGGATTATCTCTGGGTCTTCAATTTGATTCTATTGATCAGTTTATCTGTTTTTATGCCAATACCATGCAATTTTTATTATTATTGCTCTGTAGTACAGCTTGAGATAAGGGATGGTGATACCTCCAGAAGTTCTTTTATTGTACAGGATTACTCTAGTTATCATGTGTGTGTGTGTTTTTTTTAATTGATTTTCCTTATGAACATGAGTCTTGTCCTTTCTTTCAAGTTCTGTAAATAATTGTTGGATATTGTACTGGAAATTTGTAGAATGCTTTTGGAAAGCCTCCCCCCCTTTTTGTACTGTTTTGATGGTACTGACCCATGAGCATGAGAGATCTTTACATTTTCTCCTGTCTTCTTCAATTTCTTTCTTCAAAGGTTTGAAGTTCTTGTCATGCAGGTCTATAACTTGCTTGGATACAGTTACGCCAAGACATTATATACATATATGTGTGTGTGTGTGTGTGTGTGTGTGTGTGTGTACTGTTTTTAAGGGTGTTGTTTCCCTAATTTCTTTCTCAAACCATTTATCATTTGTATATAGGAGGACTACTGATTATTTGTTTTTAGTTAAATTTGTATATAGTCACATTAAAGAAGAAGTAGGAGTTGTCTGGAAGAATATTGGGGGTCATTTACATATGCTATCATATTATCAGTGAATAGCAATAATTTGACTTCCACCATTCCAATTTCTATTCCCTTGCTCTCCTTTAGTTGTCTTATATTTACACTAGCAATTTAATATGGAAAGAGTGTACAGCCTTGTCTTGTTCCTGATTTTAATGGAAATGGTTTAAGTTTCTCTCCATTTAATTTGATGTATATTGCCTTTATTGTGTTTTGGGTATGTTCCTAGTATCCCTGGCCTCTCCAAGACTTTTACCATGAAGGTATATTGTTAAATTTTGTCAAAGGATTTTTCAGCATCTAATGAAATGATCATGTTCCCCCCCAATTTGTTTATATGGTGAATTATAATGATGGGTTTTTATATTGAAACAACACTGCATCAGTGGGATGAAGCCTACTTAATTATGGTGGATGATGTTTTTGATGTGTTTGCAAGTATTTTATTTAGTATTTTTGCATCAATGTTCATAAGGGAAATTGGTCAGAAATTCTATATTTTTGTTGGATATTTGTGTGGTTGAGTTATTATGCTCACTGTGGCCTCACAAAATGAGTTCTGTTTCTATTTTGTGGAAAAGTTTGAGTAGAATTTTCTATTAGTTCCTATTTGACAGTCTGGTAGAATTCTACACTAAAGCCATCTGACCCTGGGCATTTTTGGTTAGGAGAGGGATTATAGATCTGTTTAAATTCTTTACTTGATCTCTATTTAGCTTTGATAAATAGTATCTATCAAAAAATTAATCCATTTAATTTAGATTTTCCAATTGTGTGTAGTACAGTGTTTTGAATTAAGACCTAATGATTCTTTGGATTTCAATAATATTTGTTGATGTTCTCCCTTTTCACTTGTGCTTTTATTAATTTGGATATTGTCTCTCTGCCTTTTAGTTAGTTTGACTAAGGATTTGTGTATCTTGTTTATTTTCTCAAAGAACTAAGTCTTTGGTTCATTGATTATTTTTTTTTGAGCATCTTAATTTTATTTTATTGTATTGTATTTCACACACAGAGATTGATTATTTTTACTGTTCTCTTCATTTCTATTTTTTTGCTATGAGTTTGATTATTTCCTACCATCTACTCCTCTTGGAAACTTTTGCTTCCTTTTGTTCCAGAGCTTTAGGCTATGCTGTCTACTTGCTAGTATGAGATCTGTCAAATTTCTTTAGGAAGGCACTTAATGCTATGAACTTTCTTCTTAGAACTGCTTTCCATGTGTCCCATAAGTTTGGATACATTTTGCCATTATTTTCATTGAATTCTAGAAAGTTTTTTGTTGTTGTTATTGAAGATCAGCCTTAGTCCGTAATGATCTGATAGGCTGTGTGGGCTTATTTCAAACTTCTTGTATCTGTTGAGGCCTGTTTTGAGACCAATTATAGGGTCAATTTTGGAGAAGATATGTGAGGTGCTGAGAAGAAGGTATACTCTTTTGCTTTAGGATGAAATGTTCTAAAAATATCTGTTAGATCCATTTGGTTCATAGCTTCTGTTAGTTTCACTGTGTCTCTGTCTAGTTTCTGTTTCCATGATCTGTCTGTTGCTGAGAATGGAGTGTTTAAGTCTCCCACTATTATTGTGTGGTGTGCCATGTATGCTTTGAACTTTAGTAAAGTTTCTTTTATGAATATGAATGCCCTTGATATGGTGCATAGATTTTCAGAATTAAGAGTTCATCTTTGTAGATTTTTTTCCTTTGACCAGTATAAAGTGTCCTTATTTGTTTATTTATGATTGATAACTTTTGGTTGAAAGTTGATTATATTTGATATTAGAATGGCTACGCCATCTAGTTTCTTGTGACCATTTGCTTGGAAAAATGTTTTCCAACTTTTTATTCTGAGGTAGTGCCTGCCTTTGACACTGAGGTGAGTTTCCTGTGTGCAGCAAAATGCTGGGTCCTGTTTATGTAGCCAGTCTGTGAGTCTGTGTCATTTTATTGGGGGAAATGAATCCATTAATGTTAAGAGATATTAAGGAAAAGTAATCATTACTTTCTGTTATTTTTGTTGTTAGAGGTAGAGTCATGTTTGTGTGGTTATCTTCTTTTGGGTTTGTTGAAAGATTACTTTCTTGCTTTTTCTGGGGTATAGTTTCCTTCCTTGTGTTCAAGTTTTCCATCTATTATCCTTTGTAGGGCTGGATTTGTGGAAAGATAAATTGTGTAAATTTGGTTTTGTCATGGAATATCTTGGTTTCTCCCTCTGTGGTAACTGAGAGGTTTTCTGAGTAGAGTAGCCTGAGCTGCCATTTCTGTTCTCTTAGGGTCCTTATGACATCTGCCCCAATCTTCTAGCTTTTATAGTCTCTGGTGAGAAGTCTGGTGTAACTCTGATAGATCTGCCTTTATATGCTACTTTACCTTTTTCCCTTAATGCTTTTAATATTTTTTCTTTGTTTAATGCATTTGGTATTTTGATTATTATGTAAAAGGAGAAATTTATTTTCTGGTCCAGTCTATTTGGGGTCCTAAAGGCTTCCTGTATATTCATGGGTATCACTTTCTTTAAGTTAGGGAAGTTTTCTTCTATAATTTTTAAAAGATATTTACTGACCCTTTGAGTTGGGAATCTCTCTCTTCTATACCCATTATCCTTAGGTGTGGTCTTCTCATTGTGTCTTGGATTTCCTGGATGTTTTGGGTTAAGGACTTTTTTGAATTTTGCATTTTCTTTGACTGTTGTGTCAATGTTTTCTAAGATATCATGTCCTTCTTAAAGTCCTCTATTGCCATCATGAGAAATGATTTTTAGATCTGAATCAGGCTTTTCTGATGTGATAGTGTATGCAGGACTTGCTATGGTGCGAGAATTGGGTTCTGATGATGCCAAATAACATTGGTTTCTGTATGCCTCTTGCCATCTGATTATCTCTAGTGCTACTTGCCCTCGATATATATGACTGGGGAATGTCCTTCCTGTGATCCTGGCTGTGTCAGAACTCCTCAGAGTTCTGTGATTCTGAGATCCTGTGACCCTGAGGTCCTGGATATGTCAGAGGTCCTGGAAGTCAAGCTGCCCCTGTGACCCTGAGATACTGGTGTGACCAAGATCCTGGGATCTGCTATTTTTTTTTTTGATGTTTTTCTTTTGCTTTCTTTTTTTTCCTCCAATTTTTTATTAGGTATTTACTTCATTTACTTTTCAAATGCTATCCCAAAAGTATTCTATACCCTCTGCCTCCCCACCCCTGCTCCCCTACCCACCCACACCCACTTCTTGGCCCTGATGTTCCCCTGTACTGAGGCATATAAAGTTTGCAAGACCAAGGGGCATCTCTTCCAAATGATGGCCAACTAGGCCAACTTCTGCTAAAACTGCAGTTAGAGACACGAGCTCTGGGGGTACTGGTTAGTTCATATTGTTATTCCTCCTATAGGGCTGTAGACCCCTTCAGCTCCTTGGGTACTTTCTTTAGCTCCTCCATTGGGAGCCTTGTGTTCCATCCAATAGCTAACTGTGAGCATCCACTTTCAGCAAAATCTTGCTGGCATATGAAATAGTGTCTGCATTTGGTGGCTAATTATGGGATGGATCCCCGGTTAAGGCAGTGTCTGGATGGTCCATTCTTTCATTTCATCTCCAAACTTTGTCTCTATAACTCCTTCCATGGGTGTTTTGTTCCCAATTCTAAGGAGGGGCGATTTGTCCACACTTTGCTCTTCCTTCTTCTTGAGTTTCATGTGTTTTGCAAGTGGTATCTTGGGTATTCTAAGTTTATGGGCTAAAATCCACTTATCAGTGAGTGCATATCATGTGAGTTCTTTTGTGATTGGGTTACCTTACTCAGGATGATATCCTCCAGATACGTCCATTTGCCTAGGAATTTCATAAATTCATTGTTTTTAATATCTGAGTAGTACTCCATTGTGTAAGTGCACCACATTTTCTGTATCCATTCCTATGTTGAGGGACATCTGGGTTCTTCCAGCTTCTGGCTATTATAGATAAGGCTGCTATGAACATAGTGGAGCATGTGTTCTTATTACCAGTTGGAACATCTTCTGGATAAATGCCCAGGAGAGGTATTGCTGGATCCTCTGGTAGTACTATGTCCAATTTTTTGAGGAACCACCAGACTGATTTCGAGAGTGGATGTACCAGCTTGCAATCCCGCTAACAGTGGAGGAGTGTTCCTCTTTCTCCACATCCTCGCCAGCATCTGCTGTCACCTGAATTTTTGATCTTAGCCATTCTGACTGGAGTGAAGTGGAATCTCAGGGTTGTTTTGATTTGCATTTCCCTGATGATTAGGGATGTTGAACATTTTTGCAGGTGCTTCTCAGCCATTCAATATTCCTCAGTTGAGAATTCTTTGTTTAGCTCTGTGCTCCATTTTTTATAATGAGGTTATTTGGTTTTCTGGAGTCCATCTTCTTGAGTTCTTTATATATATCGGATATTAGTCCACTATCAGATTTAAGATTGGTAAAGATCCTTTCCCAATCTGTTTTTGGCCTTTTTGTCTTATTGACTCTGTCCTTTGCCTTACAGAAGTTTGCAATTTTATGAGATCCCATTTGTCAATTCTCAATCTTACAGCAGAAGCCATTGCTGTTCTATTCAGGAATTTTTCTCCTGTGCCCATATCTTCAAGGCTTTTCCTCACGTTCTCCTCTATAAGTTTCAGTGTCTCTGGTTTTATGTGGAGTTCCTTGATCCACTTAGACTTGCCTTTAGTACAGGGAGATAAGAATGGATCAATCCACATTCTTCTACATGAAAATTGCCAGTTGTGCCAGCACCATTTGTTAAAAATGCTGTCTTTTCTCCACTGGATGGTTTTAGCTCCCCTCTCAAAGATCAAGTGTTTGGGTTCATTTCTGAGTCTTCAATTCTATTCCATTGATCTACCTGTCTGTGACTATGGTACTCCATGCAGTTTTTCTCACAATTGCTCTGTAGTACAGCTTTAGATCAGGCATGGTGATTCCACCAGAGGTTCTTTTATCATTGAGAAGAGTTTTTGCTATCCTAGGTTTTGTGTTATTCCAGATGAATTTGCAAATTGCCCTTTCTAACTCATTGAAGAATTGGGTTGGAATTTTGATGGGGATTGCACTGAATCTGTAGATTGCTTTCAGGAAGATAGCCATTTTCACTATATTGATCCTGCCAATCCATGAGCATGGGAGATCTTTCCACCTTCTGCGATCTTCTTTGATTTCTTTCTCCAGAGACTTGTTCTTATCATACAGATAAGATCTTAGTTCCTTAGTTAGAGTCACACCAAGGTATTTTATATTATTTGTGACTATTGTGAGATGTTCTTTTACTAATTTCTTTCTCAGCCTGTTTATCCTTTGTGTACAGAAAGGCCACTGATTTGTTTGAGTTAATTTGAAATCCACCTAAGGCACTGAAGCTTTTTATCAGGTTTAGGAGTTCCCTGGTAGAATTTTTAGGGTCACTTATATATACTATCATATCATCTGCAAAGAGTGATATTTTGTCTTCTTCCTTTCCAATTTGTATCCCCTTGACCTCCTTTTGTTGTAGAATTGCTCTGGTTAGGACTTCAAGTACTATATTGAATAGGTAGGTAGAAAGTGGGCAGCCTTGTCTAGTCCCTGATTTTAGTGGGGTTGCTTCCATCTTCTCTCCCTTTAGTTTGATGTTGGCTAGTGGTTTGCTGTAGATTGCTTTTATTATGTTTAGGTATGGGCCTTGAATTCCTGATATTTCCAAGACTTTTATCATGAATGGGTGTTGCATTTTGTCAAATGCTTTCTCTGCATCTAACAAGATGATCCTGTGGTTTTTGTCGTTCAGTTTGTTTATATAGTGGATTACATTGATGGATTTCCATATATTAAACCATCCCTGCATCCCTGGGATGAAGCCTACTTAGTCATGATGGATGATCATTTTGATGTGTTCTTGGATTCGGTTTGTGAGGATTTTATTGAGTATTTTTGCATCGATATTCATAAGGGAAATTGGTCTGAAGTTCTCTATCTTTGTTGGGTCTTTATGTGGTTTAGGTATCAGAATAATTGTGACTTCATAGAATGAATTGGGTAGAGTAACTTCTGCTTCTATTTTGTGGAATAGTTTGAGGATTGTTAGAATTAGGTCTTCTTTGAAGGTCTGATAGAACTCTGCACTAAACCCATCTGGTCATGGGCTTTTTTTGGTTGGGAGGCTATTAATGACTGCTTCTATTTCTTTAGGGGATATGGGACTGTTTAGATCTTTAACTTGATCCTGATTTAACTTTGGTACCTTGTATTTGTCTAGAAATTTGTCCATTTCATCCAGGTTCTCCATTTTTGTTGAGTATAGCCTTTTGTAGAAGGATCTGATTGTGTTTTGGATTTCCTCAAGATCTGTCGTTTTATCTCCCTTTTCATTTCTGATTTTTTTAATTAGGATGCTGTCCCTGTGCCCTCTAGTGAGTCTGGCTAAGGGTTTATTTATCTTGTTGATTTTATCAGAGAACCACCTTCTGGTTTGGTTGATTATTTGAATAATTCTTTTTGTTTCTCCTTGGTTGATTTCGGCCCTGAGTTTGATTATTTCCTGCTGTCTACTCCTCTTGGGTAAATTTGCTTCCTTTTGTTCTAGAACTTTTAGGTGTGCTATCAGGCTGCTAGTGTATGTTTTCTCTAGTTTCTTTTTGGAAGCACTCAGAGATATGAGTTTTCCTATGAGGAATGCTTTCATTGTGTCCCATAAGTGTTGGTATGTTGTGGCTTCATTTTCATTAAACTCTAAAAATTATTTAATTTCTTTCATTATTTCTTCCTTGACCAAGGTATAGGTGAGGAGAGTGTTGTTCAGTTTCCACCTGAATGTTGGCTTTCTATTATTTATGTTGTTATTGAAGATCAGCTTTAGTCCATGGTGATCTGTTAGGATGAATGTGACAATTTCAATATTTTTGTATCTGTTAAGGCCTGTTATTTGACCAATTATATGGTCAATTTTGGAGAAGGTACCATGAGGTGCTGAGAAGCAGGTATATCCTTTTGTTTTAGGATAAAATCTTCTGTAGATATCTGTTAAATCCATTTGTTTCATAACTTCTGTTAGTTTCAATGTGTCTATGTTTAGTTTCTGTTTCCACGATCTGTCCATTGATGAGAGTGGGTTGTTGAATTCTCCCACTATTATTGTGTGAGGTGCAATGTGTGCTTTGAGCTTTACTAAAGTTTCTTTAATGAATGTTGCTTCCCTTGCATTTGGAGCATAGATATTCAGAATTGAGAGTTCCTCTTGGAAGATTTTACCTTTGATGAGTATGAAGTGCCCCTCCTTGCCTTTTTTGAAAACCTTGGTTTGGAAGTTGATTTCATTCCATATTAGAATAGCTATTTCACCTTGTTTCTTCAGACCTTTTGCCTGGAAAACTGTTTTCCAGCCTGTCACTCTGAGGTAGTGTCTGTCTTTACCTGAGATGTGTTTCCTGTAAGCAGCAGAATGTTGGGTCCTGTTTGTGTACCCAGTCTGTTAGTCTATGTCTTTTTATTGGGGAGTTGAGTCCATTGATATTAAGAGAAATTAAGGAAAAGTAATTGTTGCTTCCTTTTATTTTTGTTGGTAGAGTTGGGATTCTGTTCTTGCTGCTATCTTCTTTTAGGTTTGTGGAAGGATTACTTTTCTTGCTTTTACTAGGGTGTAGTTTCCGTCCATGTATTGGTCTTTTCCCGGTATTATCCTTTGAAGGGCAGGATTCGTGGAAAGATACTGTGTGAATTTGGTTTTGTCATGGAATACTTTGCTTTCTCCAACTATGGTAAATGAGGGTTTTGTTGGGTATAGTAGCCTGGACTGGCATTTCTATTCTCTTAGTGTCTGTATAACATCTGTCCAAGATCTTCTGGCTTTCATAGTCTCTGCTGAGAAATCTGGAGTAATTCTAATAGGCCTGCCCTTATATGTTACTTGACCCTTTTCCCTTATGGCTTTTAATATCCTGTTTGTCTTTATTTAGTGCATTTGTTGTTCTGATTATTATGTGTCGGGAGGAATTTCTTTTATGGTCCGGTCTATGTGGAGTTCTGTAGGCTTCTTGTATGTTCACGGGCATCTCTTTCTTTAGGTTTGGGAAGTTTTCTTCTATAATTTTGTTGAAGATTTTTGCAGGCCCTTTAAGTTGAAAATCTTCATTCTCATCTACTCCTATTATCCATAGGTTTGGTCTTCTTATTGTGTCCTGGATTTCATGGATGTTTTGAGTTAGGATGTTTTTGCATTTTGCATTTTCTTTGATTGTTGTGCCCATGTTCTCTATGGAATCTTCTCCACCTGAGATTCTTTCTTCCATCTCTTGTATTCTGTTCCTGATGCTCGAATCTATGATTACTGATTTCTTTCCTAGGGTTTATATCTCCAGAGGTGTCTCCCTTTGGGTTTTCTTTATTGTTACTACTTCCATTTTTAGATCCTGAATGGTTTTGTTCAATTCCATCACCTGTTTGGTAGTGTTTTCCTGTAACTCTCTAAGGGATTTTTGTGTTTCCTCTTTATAGGCTTCTAGCTGTTTACCTGTGTTTTCCTTTATTTCCCTCTTAAAGTCCTCCATCATCATCATGCGAAGAGACTTTAGATACATGTCTTGTTTTTCTGGTGTGATGGTGTATCCAGGATTTGCTAAGGTGGGAGAGTTTGTTTCTGATGATGCCAAGTAACCTTGGTTTCTGTTGCTTCTGTTCTTATGCTTGTCTCCTGCCATCTTATTATCTCAAGTGCTTGCTGCCCTCAATATATCTGATTGGAGTCTGTCCCTCCTATAATCCCAGTTGATTCACGACTCCTCATAGTCCAGCTTTCTCTGTGATCCTTTGATTGTGGGCTCCTGTGAATGTGAGATTCTGGGTGTGTCAGAGTTTTTGGCAGTCAAGCTTCCTCTGAGACCCTGAAATACTGGTGTGACCCAGCTTCTGTTATCCTGGGATCCTGTTGTCCTAAGATCCTGGGCGTGTTACAGTGCCTGGAAGTGATGTCTCCTTTGAGGACTGTCAAGATGTCTGGTCAGTGATCCTAAGATCAAGTGGAGAGTCCTCTGAGGACTGTGGGATTGTCTACAGATTCCGTGCCCAAGGTGACCAGGTGCTGGTGCCAACCGGAAGGGACTTGTGCCCCTGGTCAAGTTGGTTTTCTGCTTCCCTTTTGCTGTCTCATGTCCTGCGGGATTGGATTTGAAAAGATGTTTTGTTCCACTTACCAGTGATCCTACGTTCATGTGGAGAGTCCTCTAGGGACCCTAGGGGTGTCCTGTCCGCTGACTCCACGCCCTAGGTGACTGGGTGCTGGCCTTTTTTGATGTTTTTCCCTTGCTTTATATTTCTTCTCTCTCTACTGGCTTAAATGGCCCAGAGTTCTGGTAACTAGCTATTCTTCAGGTCTAGTAGGGTGTCCCCTTGTGCTTTTCTGCCCTTTGGGATTTGGTGCTAACCTTGCCTCTAGTTCCCTAGTACCAGCATGGACTATGGTTCCTGGTGCAGGTGGACCAATGGAAAAGCAGGTGGGATGTGGGATAGAAAATGAAATCACAATGATGGGGATGCAGTTTAAGTCTGATGGGTGTGCTTGGAGGCAATATTTAGGCCAAGGGTTTAGGAAGGGGCTTAATTGATGTCCCTGAAGTGGGCATTCCTCCAGGAAAGCAGGCAGAGTTGCAGAGTAGGAAATGGGACACAGGGGATCTATCCCATAATCAGCCTCCAAACGATGACACCATTGCATACACTAGCAAGATTTTGCTGAAAGGACCCAGATATAGCTGTCTCTTGTGAGACTATGCCAGGGCCTAGCAAACACAGAAGTGGATGCTCACAGTCAGCTATTGGATAGATCACAGGGCCCCCAATGGAGGAGCTAGAGAAAGTATCCAAGGAGCTAAAGAGATCTGCAATCCTGTAGGTGCAACAACATTATGAACTAACCAGTACCCCGGAGCTCTTGACTCTAGCTGCATATGTATCAAAAGATGGCCTAGTCAGCCATCACTGGAAAGAGAGGCCCATTGGACTTGCAAACTTTATTTGCCCCAGTACAGGGGAACGCCAGGGCCAAAAAGTGGGAGTGGGTGGGTAGGGGAGTTGGGGGGGAGGTTATGGGGGATTTTTGGGGTAGCATTGGAAATGTAAATAAGAAAAATACCTAATAAAAATATTTAAAAAAAAAGAGTGGATGCTACAGCAAATAAATAAATAAATAAATAAATAAATAAATAAATAAATAAAATGTAGTTTACAACTGTTGAAGCTGTGATGAATGACTAAACAAAGAGAAATGTTTCATAAAATACCACGATAAATATCATTTGTTAAATTTATTGTTATGTTTTTATTTTCAAATTATTCCATGCCTTTGTTATGTTATACATACCTGAATTGTCAGAAAATAATCTTTTAACTTAAGGGGATAAACTTAAGTTCTTGCCAGCATTTTTCCTTTTTTTTTTCTTTTATTGGATATTTTCTTTATTTACATTTCAAATGTCATCCCCTTTCCTGGTTCTAAGCCCTAGAGCTCCCTATCCCATTCCCCTTCTCCTACTTCTATGAGAGTGTTCCCCCACCCACACCAGTATCCCTGCCCTGGCATTTCCCTACATTGGGGCATTGAGCTTTCACGGGACCAAGGGCTTCTCCTCCCATTGATACCTGACAATGCCATCTTCTGCTACATATGTGGCTGAAGCCATGGGTTGCTCCATGTGTACTCTTTGGTTGGTGGTTTAGTCCCTGGGAGCTCTGGGCCGGGGGTCTGGTTGGTTGATATTGTTTCTCTTCCTATGTAGTTGCAGACCCCTTCATCTCTTTCAGTATTTTCTGTTGCCAGCATTAAATATATATATATATATATATATATATATATATATATATATATATATATATATATTGTTTAAAAGCTAATTTTAATTTAAATTGTTCCTTCAGATAATAAAGTTGGAAATAAAGTGTTTAACTGTATTTTTTTTAAAAAGGGAATGTCAAAGTCAGATACTTAATAAAGGTCCTAAAGAAACAAACAGATTTTATTTAATAACTATGGAATAGTGAGGAAACCTCAGGGAGTCAGGATTTTAACAAAAGCAAAAGGCAGAAAACATTTTATAGATTCTTGGGATATGCTAAAGAGAATATACAAAATAGCCTTAGGAAAGGGTGATGGTACATGTGAATAGGTTGTTCAGCTTTCATAACTGGTACTTATACAGGGAAAGACAGTACTATATTTGTTGCAGGAGGCACAGGTATAAGTAGAAAGAAACCATCATAGTTAGGCTAGTACTCCCATTTGTACTACTAGAAAAAAAGAGTTACTTCTTTTTTTATTAGCTATTTCTTTATTTACATTTCAAATGTTAATCCCCTTTCCTGGTTTCCCCTCAGAAAACCCCCTATCCTGTCCACTTCCCCCTGCTCACTAGCCCACCCACAAGCACTTCCTGGCTCTGACATTCCCCTTCACAGGGCATAGAGCCTTCACAGGACCAAGGGCCTCTTCTCCCATTGATGCCCAACAAGACCATCCTCTGCTACATATACAGCCAGAGCCATAGGTCCCACCATGTGTTTTCTTAAGTTGGTGGTTTATTCCCAGGGAGCTCTGGGGACACTGGTTAGTTCATATTGTTGTTCCTTCTTTGAAGGAGTATATTTAAGAGCTGACACCAAAGTTGTCAGTGGTAAACAATATCTCAACAAACAAGAAAGAATTCATGTCAAACTTTGAGAAAATTTTCTTCTCTAGTTCCTTTTAACTTATCATTAGGTTTTTGGATCCAGCAAATAGTAAATTGTTCTGAAATGTAAACTTTCTTAGATATTATTAGGATGCCTGGATTTATCCTAAGAATATTATCTTAAGCTCACAGACAGTAAGTAGGGTTTCCTTAAGTCTATTAGTTTAGGGTCTTAGATGGAGTCAGCTGTAGAGTGTTTTGTAGCTCTTAGTAGTAACTGTCAGCTGCCACACCCTTCTTTCTCCAGCAGCTGTCAACTTTCAGTAGTTTTTCAGATCTTAGTGGCTTATTTAAATAAAAGAAGGAGGGGCAGGAGGAGGAGAAGAGGAGGAAAAGGAAGAGGAAGAGGAGGAAAAGATGACATTGAGTTGTAAGTAGAACACGTTAGGGTGGTTTAATGGGGTAAATTGGAAATGGGTGTTATCTTACTGAATTTTATACATGTATGAAGTTACCAAATAATAAAATATATAATAAAAGCAGTAACTATCAATTTGTCATTCAAGTTGTTATATTTTAGTGAAGAAATGAAATAGTTTTACTAGGATAGCTATTAAGTAGCACTTATACAGCATATAGGAGTTTTATTGTTAATAAAATTTTGGTAGAATGCCTTTCTTGATAGTTTAGAAATATCTGGATTAGTCTTCTTCTAATAAGGTTTGAGGATCAATAAAACTCACATATTTGTTGCTTATTACTTATTGGTAGAGTATGAGGGCAGAGAGTGGCAACAAAGATCCAGCATGTGCTTATGTAATGCAAAATAGCTGTCTTGTTCTATTTTAGATCTTAATTGGTTGTTTGGATGACTATTATTTAAGACCAATTATTCAATTAAATATTTCAATAAATAATAAATGTAATTGAAATGTCTTGGTGGATCTGATGTAAGGTTATATTTCTAGGGGGGGAAAGGTCTGATGTCTATATACTGTTTCATTTAGCAGGGAAGTTAAGGAAGCCTATATATTCATTAGCATATGAATTGGTGAGTGTATAGTATTATGCAGAATGGGAACATAGACAGCCAAAATAATAATGGAATCATTAAATTTGTAGGAAAAGTCATGAATCTGGAGATTATTATATTAAGATAAGTAACTCAGACATTAGAAAGTCAAATGCTTCATGTTCTATTTGATGTATAAATCTTGGAGATTAATATTTATGTCTGTGTATATTTGTTTAGGTATAAGTCATGAAACTAGAGAGTAGATAATAAGGGAAGAAAGTTCTTGAGAAAAGTGGAGATTAATAAAAATAGGGTAATATAAATATGAAATGAAGATGAATGGATGACTAGTAGGTGAAAAAGTGGTAACCAACTGAACAGTTTATGAGGAAGGAGTAAAGGAAAGGATCAACAATAAATGTATATTTGAAAATACCTTAATGAACCACATGTGATAATTTAATATACATGTAAAAAAGAAAGGAGAAAAATACATATTGTAAAATATTCATCAACATTTGTTTTACAGATAAACATTTCTCAAAAGCTATATTTTGTTTACATATGCAACTATATATGTATCTATGTTTATCTGAAACATTCATATATGCCTATAGTTAATTTAAACCTTAAAGTGAATTTATCTTTTCTCTTTTGGTTAATCCAAAATATGTATCTCTATCTCTAACATAGTTCCCTTCAGATAGATTTAGAGTTGTGTCTAGGATTTTTAAAATAAGCCCGAATTTCTACTATCAGGATCTTCATTTTTCATGTATTTTTAGATCTTTAATGTTTACACAGTGTTCTGAAATTTAGTAGCCTATTGTTATGCCAACTTTATAAAGAAAAAACAGCTATGCTTCTTATATCATAGACATAGAAACTGGTGTTCAATCCTTATAGTGTGAAAAGCCAGTAAATACAGAATTCATAAGTTTGTCCATGATGTATCTTCTGATAAGAAATCATATTTTGGCATGGTAGAACATAATTTTTATTGTTAGTAACATTAATAGTGATTCAATAATGCTTTGCTTGGGGTCACATAATACTGCCTGTAACTGTGGAATATTGACCCATGTACTTTAACCATTACATACTAGTAACTGTTCCACAGCATTGTTAACCCAAACTCTCAAAACATGCCAAATATCCAAAAGATAAAATTCAAGTTAGAAAGTTAAGCTGTAGAGATAGATGATTTTCTTTAAAGAGCAATCTGTTCTAAAATAACATATATTTATAGGACTGTTTTCTAATTCACTACCTTTACTATATCTATTCAATGTTTCACTTTGGCAAAACAAGTTATCCTGAAAGGCATTGGACATGGGGATCAAAGTGGACACTGAAGTGGATTTTCTTTTTTAGGAAAAAGATTTTATTAGAAGAGTTATTGATACAATGGGCATATAGAAAGTAGCAAATACAGAAGTGGATACTCAGTGGAACACAGGGCCCCTAATGCAGGAGCTAGAGAAAGTACCCAAGAAGCTAAAGCAGTCTTCAACCTTATAGGAGGAACAACAATATGAACTAATCAGTACCCCCCAGAGCTTGTGTCTCTCATTGCATATGTAGCAGAGGATGGCGTAGATAGCCATCAATGGGAGGAGAGACCCTTGGTATTGTGAAGATCATATGCCACAGTTCAGGGGAATGCTGGGGCCAGGAACCGGGAGTGGGTGGGTTGGGGACCAGGGCGGGGGGAGGATATAGGGAGCTTTGGGGATGGCATTTAAAATGTAAATGAAGAAAATATCTAATTAAAATGCCTTTTAAAAAGAAAGTAGCATAGTAGATACTCTGAGAAAAGTTGAATGGGGTCTCCTTCTTTAAGGTCTCAGAAGAGAGAGGTTTCATGTAGTTATGGTATCTCATAGTCCTCTGAAAGAGGCAGGAAAGAGAGGCGAGGTGTCTTGCATTGCCAAAAGGGATCATACTAGTCTGAGGATGTGGAGTAAAAGGGACACTTTTAGTTAAGGTTGTATCTATTATATTCCTGGTGTGTGTGTGTGTGTGTGTGTGTGTGTGTGTGTGTGTGTGTGTGTGTGAATGTGAATTGAAAGCATGCTAATGTCCTTGAGTCTGACAACCAAAAATCTGTAGATTACCTCGAAGAAGTAAAAATGACACCTACTCTTATATTGGAATCCAGGCATCCAGGAAGCCTGATATTTCGCTAGATCTTGGCTCTTGGTAGGATGCTTATCTGCCCTTATAACAGTTGTATCTGTAACAAAGAGGTTTCTGCTGCATGTAAGCATGCCCTGATTATCACTTAGCTGAAAAGCCTATCAGTGCCTTACAAAAATAAAAACTTAAGTATTTTCTACAATTTTTTTATATATTTATATTTCTATATTTGGTTCCCCATATACCTTTAATCAAAGCAGAGTTTATTCACAAATATATTGCTTACTACTAACTAGTCAAATTAATAACCTGCTGCATTAGTTCACTGTATTCAACAATCAGTTAGAAAACATATTTATTAAAATACATGTTTTATATTTTGGCCAAATGAAGAATAGAGTCTAATTTCTCCCCATTATTTCTATGGCAGGCTAACAGTTTATTTTAAACCATGAGACAGAGGCCAGAAGATATGTAAATTTAGGTGTGAGAGCACTTAACCACTCCAACAGAACCTTTGTGGGGGATAGACAACAGGGTCTTAGGATACTTCCCTTCTCTCTTCTGGTTTCTCCTATTGTCAGCATAGAAGGCTACACATATCTCTCTTGAATTCAGATTCTCATCTGTTCTTCCAGATCTTCAGGTCATTCTTTGTTGTGCTATAACTGCTACAGAGACGCTAAGTGAGCAGTTCCCTTGGCTTGTTACCAGAATGATCTAGTAACTATGTAAGAGTTATATCAACGGAGTTGGACAGATTCTGAAATCAGAACTGTACATGACAGTATCTCTTTTTTTTTTCATGATCATTTGTATAGGAAGTTTGTTGGATTTATTTATCAAATAACTCATAAAATTTGTGTAAACAAAATGGAAGGAAGCTGTTCACAAGAATGTTAATCAGATATAGCAAGCATTGTATTTGTAATGATTATACTTTTATTTGTCTATTAGAATGGTTAAAGAAAATAATTTGTGTTTAAAATTAGTTTACAAATATAGCTGGAAATATAGGTTATATAAAACATAAGATGGTAGTATAAAACACTTCTGTACAGTTTTCAAATTGGGAAATAACATGATAAAATACAACCAAATAGATTTAAAAAAAATGAGGACAAGAAAAAAAAACAAGGATTTTTTTAAAGTCAAGGTATGAGGGATGGTGAGAAAAGCTAACATTTAAGAATTTTAGTTTATACTATCAGTGTGCTATTTTAAATATTGTATCTTATCAAATCACTTTAAATTTCTATATATACATGATTTACTAAATGAGAATGCAATTAGAAGCATTACATTCTTTGACAAAATTCACTGTGTTTGATATGATATAAACATTGAAAATGGAAAAGAAAAAGGAATAAGTGCAATAGGCATCACTTGGGGGCTCATAACATGATAATCCAACATACACCATCTTGTCACACTGATTATATTCAACTGAAGGAAACAGAAAACTTAAAAAGAAACTCATTCTCTGACTCCCTACTTTGACCTACTTACGTTGAAGGCATATTGTAACTTAGTTGTCTTAGAAGGACTTGCCATATATTTGTATGCAAAAAAATAAGCTGAATAAACAGGCCTTGCCAAAGTCCTCTCAGTTTATTTTCATTAGCTTGTATGCTTTTGTTATTTTTTAATCATATAGTTCTTAAAATTACAAAAGCTATCTTAGATTTAGTGATAAAATTTAAGGCTGGGCTTGGTGTTTGGGGAGGTGGGAAATAGAGGTTGTTACACTTTACTTCTAGGAATAACTGGAGTCAAAATTGTTCTTGGCAGTTTCAAAGTTGCAGAGTAATAACTTTATGACTTAAAAATCTGTCTTGTATCTGTGCCATTCTAGATTAAGAAATATAAAAGGGTACTTATTTTTGATCCATTTTGCAGCTAAGTAATACCCCAACCATTAACTGACTAACACAGCTGAAGTAAATAATTTCATTTTGGAGAGAATGTGGTTTTCAAGGCTCTTGGGAAAAATCACATGGTCAAAAGAGCTGAACTAGGGCTCCTTAGGCTACTGGGAATAAATTTAATGGGAATATAGTGATACTATCTTCTTATGTCTTTTGCAGTGTTCAATAGCACTTTGATGATTTTATTCTTTCTACTTGAAAATGTGTTTGGTTAGAAACACAAAAACCTATTATATCTAGAAGTATGTCTAATCACTAGCTTGTGTGTTCATTATTTATAATTTTCAGGTAGAGAAAATAATCTTCCACTATGTACCTAGATATATAGTTTTAACATAAATATACTCATTGTCAAAGAATGAAAGTATCATTAATTCATCCAGGAAATTACCTTTGATGATAAGATGCTCAATTTGAAAGCTGAAATGTAGGTGTAAGTGACATATTAAATTACTAATGGCGGTAGTTATTTAGTTAGAAAAATGAATTATTGTTATATGAGACCAATATGCGTTCTTTTTGTATTGCACACAGCAGGTTAATGAAAACATAACAATAAAGAAAAATAAGAAAAACTATCTTTGGGACTATTTCATAGAAATTTCTAGGAGCCAATCAGGTATCATATAAGACAGCCTTTTCAGCCTTTTAATCTACATCTAGTGAAACCATTGGTAATAAATAATCAAGTTTCAAATTGTAACCAGACATTAACATAATCTATTTATAAAACATTTGATTTGGTCTTTTGAAAGTTATATCATGGAAGATTTTAGAGAAATGCAAAATGAATCAGTTTTAGAGTTTGGTCCATATGCACACACTTTACTCTGAAACTGTTTTTGATATCTTCCTAAATCTATCACATTGCATGTTTTCATTTGCTTATTTTAGTAATCAAAAGAGAGGCTCCTAGGTCTTGCCAACTTTATATGCCCCAGTACAGGGGAACACCAGGGCCAAGAAGTGGGAGTGGGTGGGTAGAGGAGCAGGGTGTGGGGAGGGTATAGGGAACTTTCGGGATAGTATTTGAAATGTAAATAAAGAAAATATCTAATACAAAATACACTAATTAAAAAAAAAAGATAAAGGACAAGAAAATGAAAAAAAAAAAAACCTTGGTATGCCTCAATTAACAATAAAAGTAGAGATAAATGTTTTAGTGCTAAGGTCCCTATCAAACTGTTTCAGTTTGATATCATTATATAAAGTGTCTTTTTCATAGTGATAAAACTTGTAAGAATTTTTTCCTTAGTAAAAGACAGCAAACTAAATAACAAAATGAAGATTCAAAAAAGTGTTCCATATACTCCTCAAATTTAGAAATGAGAAGGTATTAGACAGAATTACTCTATCACTTAGTATTTTAACTAGATTTGTTCATTTTTTTATTTTTTAAGGGAGTTTTGGATACATTGATCCTCAAGTCCTATCCCTCTTGTTCAGTATCTAATTTGTATATGAATGTCTGAAATCTAATTTGCTTTATTTTCCTTTTCTGAGACTGGAATAACATCTATTTGCTTTCAATAAAGACAGATTTTTACCAAATATTTTATAAGGAAGCACAGGCAATAATTCTTTCTGACTTTGGTAAAATTTAGTTTTAATTTTTTCTATAATTAAGATCCTGTTAGTATCCAATGTAAACACAATTACATAAAATTATAAATCTCGTAGAGCAAATTACCACTCCCAGTAATTTATCTTTTAATATAGTCTCTTTTTTGGTCCTCATTACAATAGGATTAAGTAACCAGAGTCCAAATTATTACTCTGCTTACAAATGTGTGAACCAGCAAAAAAAAAAAAGATTTATATAATATATATTCCATGTTCACTGCAGTTTCATCCTCATGACTGTGTGAAACTTAAGAATTCAGGTAAAGTAATGGAAAATTACAAAACATTGTATTCCTTGTGCAGCTGTAGCAAATTATCACAGGTCAAATGGCTTAACAAGTAGAAGTTTATTCTCTCAAGGTTCTCTAGATTATTAGTCTGAAATTCTGAAATCAATTTGCTATTAAGGTCATGTTTTTTCTAAAAGTTATGAGCAAAATATCTTTCCTAGCTTTTTCTGCTTCTGGCAATTGTCACCCACCACTTATGATAAATCATTGGTAAAGTTATTGACCTTATTTTATTTGTGTTTATGTTTCCAAACACTTTTGTCATCACTAAGATAGAAACCAGTTGATTTAGAAGCACCCAAGCCAGGATGACATCATCTTAACTTAATAAATTCTGTAGATACTCTATTTCTGAATTAAGTCACTTTTATAGGTATCAAATTTTATAACAGTAACATATATTTTATTGAGCACAGTTCAGACCACAACTGATTTTAAGGAACTTGCAAGTGTGACAGGGCTAGTTAAAAAATTAAACAATATTGCAATAGAGTCCATGTTCACAAAATCTTAGTCCAACTGGTAATAGGATTAAACTGATTAAGAATCCTTCCTTAAGTCCTATGATTATTGACATGATAAGGCTAAGCATAATGTCAAAATTTTCTTAAATTCTAATACAGATTTTCAATTAGTACTATAAGGCTTTTTTGCATTGCTTTATATGGTTACTTTGGATACTCATTGAAAATAAAAGCTATATTATTATGACTTTTAAAAATATTTTCATGTTGGAAGATAATTTTAATACAAAGTGTTTGTTTCTTTTTAATGAATTTAGTATTTTTAAATTTTATCTAATCATTTTTTTACACTCCAGAATTTAGCCCCTCCAGTTCACCCTCTGACTGTTCCCCATCCCATACTTACTCCCCACCCCCTGTCTCCACTAGGATGTCCCCACCTTCCCCCACCTCACATGTGCCCCAAGTCCTTTAAACTCCCTGGGGCCTCCAGTCTCTTGAGGATTACCTACCTCTTCTCTGATTAAACCCAGACCCAGCAGTCCTCTGCTGTATATATGTGTTGGGGGCCTCATTTCATCTGGTGTATGCTGCCTGGTTGGTGGTCCAGTGTCTGAGAGATCTTGAGGGTCCAGGTTATTTGAGACTGCTGGTCCTCCTGCAGGGTCTCCCCCTCCTCAGCTTCTTCTACCCTTTCCCTAATTCAACCACAAGGGTCCCCGACTTCAGTCCATTGGTTGAGTGTAAATATCTGCATCTGACTCTTTCAGCTGCTTATTGGGTCTTTCAGGGGGCAGTCATGTAAGTGCTCCATAGCCTCAGTGATAGTGTCAGGCCATGGAACACACCCCCAAGCTAGATCCCACTTTGGGCCTGCCACTGTACCTCTTCAGGCTCTTCTCAATTCTCATCTCTGCAGTTCTTTCAGATAGGAACAATTCTGGGGCAGCTTTGTGACTGAGGGATGGCAGCCCCATCCTTCCACTTCATTCCCTTTCTTTCTGCTGGAAATGAACTCAACAAGTTCCCTTTGCCCACTGTTGGGCATTCCATGTAAAGTCCCTCCCTCCCTTTGATTCCTGAGAGTCCTTCACCTCTCCAGCCTCTAGTACATTCAGGAGGGTGCTCCCAACCTCCTACCTCCTGAGGTTGCCTGTTTCCATTCTTTCTCCTGGCACCCAGGGCTTCAGTGCTTTTCTCCTACCCAGCACCTCATCATGTTTCCCTCTTCCCCTCCCTATCCCCTTTCCCACCCAGGTCCTTCCCTTCCTGCCTCCCTCCCTCCATCCCACCCACCCTCCCTCCTTCCCCTACTGTGATTGCTTTCTTCTCCCTCCCAAGTGGAATTGAGGCATCCTCACTTGGACCCTTCAGCTTGTTCTGTGGATTATATCCTGGGTATTATGTATTTTGTTTAGACTAATATCTACTTATTTATGAGTATATACCATGCATCTCCTTATGGGTCTGAATTACCACAATATGGATGATACTTTCTGGTTACATTCATTTGCCTGCAAAACTCGGTATGTTCTTGTTCTTTTTCTTTTTCTTTTCTTTCCTTTTATATTCTTTTCTCTTTTTTTAGTCATAACATTCATATAAAGATTTTTTTTGCTTTTTATTTAATTTATTTTTAATTAGGTATATTCTTCATTTACATTTCAAATGCTATACCAAAAGTTCCCCATACCCTCTCCACCACTCCCGTACGCACCCACTCCCAATTCTTGGCCCTGGCATTCCCTCCTACTGAGGCATATAAAGTTTGCAAGACCAGGGGCCTCTCTTCCCAATGATGGCTGACTAGGCCATATTCTGATACATATGCAACTAGAAAAACGAGCTCCAGGGTTAGTGGTTAGTTCATATTATTGTTCCACCTATAGGGTTGCAGACCCCTTCAGCTCCTTGGGTACTTTCTCTAGCTCCTCCATTGGGGGCCCTGTGTTCCATCCAATAGATGACTGTGAGCATCCACTTCTGTGTTTGCTAAGACCTGGCATAGCCTCACAAGAGGCAACTTTATCAGGATCCTTTCAGCGAAATCTTGCTGGTATATGCAATGGTGTCAGCGTTTGGAGGCTGATTATGGGTTGAATCCCTGAGTATGGCAGTCTCTAGATGGTCCATCCTTTTGTCTCAGCTTCAAACTTTGTCTCTGTAACTCTTTCCATGAGTGTTTTGTTCCCAATTCTAAGAAGGGGCAAAGCGTCCACACTTTGGTCTTTGTTCTTGAGTTTCATGTGTTTTGCAAATTGTATCTTGTATCTTGGGTATTCTAAGTTTCTGGGCTAATATCCACTTATCAGTGAGTACATATCATTTGAGTTCTTTTATGATTGTGTTACCTCACTCAGGATGATGCCCTCCAGGTCCATCCATTTGCCTAGGAATTTCATAAATTCATTATTTTAATAGCTGAGTAGTACTACATTGTGTAAATGTACCACATTTTCTGTATCCATTCCTCTGTTGAGTGACATCTGCATTCTTTACAGCTTCTGGCTATTAAAAATAAGACTGCTATGAACATAGTGGATCATGTTTCCTTATTACCAGTTGGAACATCTTCTGGATATATGCCCAGGAGAGGTATTGCGAGATCCTCCGGTAGTACTATGTCCAATTTTCTGAGGAATCGCCAGACTGATTTCCAGAGTGGTTGTACAAGCTTGCAATCCCACCAATGGAGGAGTGTTCCTCTTTCTCCACATCCTTGCCAGCATCAGATGTCACATGAATTTTTGATCTTAGCCATTCTGACTGGTGTGAGGTGGAATCTCAGGGTTGTTTTGATTTCCATTTTTCTGATGATTAAGGATGTTGAATGTTTTGTCAGGTGCTTCTCAGCCATTCAGTATTCCTCGGGTGAGAATTCTTTGTTTAGCTCTGTGCCCCATTTTTTAATGTGGTTATTTGATTTTCTAGAGTCCATCTTCTTTTTTTTTATTAGGAATTTGTTTCATTTAAATTTCCAATGCTATCCCAAAAGCCCCCCACACGCTCCCCAACCCACTCCCTCACCCACCCAATCCCACTTCTTGGCCCTGCCGTTCCCCTGTACTGAGGCATATAAAGTTTGCAAAACCAATGGGCCTCTCTTTCCACTGATGGCCAACTAGGCAATCTTCTGATGCATATGGTTCTAGAGAAACAAGCTCCGGGGGGGGGGAGGGGTACTGATTAGTTCATATTGTTCTTCCACCTATAGGGTTACATATCCCTTTAGCTCATTGGTTACTTTCTCTAGCTCCTCCATTGGGGGCCCTGTGATCCATCCAATAGATGACTGTGAGCATCCACATCTGTGTTTGCTAAGCCCCGGCATAGTCTCACAAGAGACAGCTATATCTAGGTCCTTTCAGCAAGATCTTGCTAGTGTATGCAATGTTGTCAGTGTTTGGAAGCTGATTATGGGATGGATCCCCGAATATGGCAGTCTCTAAATGGTTCATCCTTTCGTCTCAGCTCCAAACTTTGTCTCTGTAACTCTTTCCATGAGTGTTTTGTTCCCAATTCTAAGAAGGGGCAAAGCGTCCACACTTTGGTCTTTGTTCTTGAGTTTCATGTGTTTTGCAAATTGTATCTTGTATCTTGGGTATTCTAAGTTTCTGGGCTAATATCCACTTATCAGTGAGTACATATCATTTGAGTTCTTTTGTGATTGGGTTACTTCACTCAGGATGATGCCCTCCAGGTCCATCCATTTGCCTAGGAATTTCATAAATTCATTGTTTTAATAGCTGAGTAGTACTACATTGTGTAAATGTACCACATTTTCTGTATCCATTCCTCTGTTGAGTGACATCTGGGTTCTTTCCAGCTTCTGGCTATTATAAATAAGGCTGCTATGAACATAGTGGATCATGTTTCCTTATTACCAGTTGGAACATCTTCTGGATATATGCCCAGGAGAGGTATTGCGGGATCCTCTGGTAGTACTATGTCCAATTTTCTGAGGAATCGCCAGACTGATTTCCAGAGTGGTTGTACAAGCTTGCAATCCCACCAACAATGGAGGAGTGTTCCTCTTTCTCCACATCCTTGCCAGCATCTGCTGCCACCTAAATTTTTGATCTTAGCTATTCTAACTGGTGTGAGGTGGAATCTCAGGGCTGTTTTTGATTTGCATTTTTCTGATGATTAAGGATGTTCAACATTTTGTCAGGTGCTCCTCAGCCATTCGTTAATCCTCAGGTGAGAAGTCTTAGTTTAGCTCTGAGCCCCATTTTTTAATGGCATTATTTGATTTTCTGGAGTCCACCTTCTTGAGTTCTTTTTATATATATTGGATATCAGTCCCCTATCTGATTTAGGATAGGTAAAGATCCTTTCCCAATCTGTCGGTGGCCTTTCTTTCTTACTGACGATGTCTTTTGCCTTGCAGAAACTTTGCAATTTTATGAGGTCCCATTTGTCAATTTTCAATCTTACAGCACAAACCATTGCTGTTCTATTCAGGAATTTTTCCCCTGTACCCACATCCTCGAGGCTTTTCCCTACTTTCTCCTCTATCAGTTTCAGTGTCTCTGGTTTTATGTGGAGTTCCTTGATCCACTTAGACTTGCAGTTAGTACAAGGAGATAGGAATGGATCAATTCGCATTCTTCTACATGATAACCGCCAGATGTGCCAGCACCATTTGTTGAAAATGCTGTCTTTTTTCCTACTGGATGGTTTTTTCTCCCTTGTCAAAGATCAAGTGACCATAGGTGTGTGGATTCATCTCTAGGTCTTCAATTCTATTCCAGTGGTCTACTTGTCTGTAGCTAAACCAGTACCATGCAGTTTTTGTTGTTGGTGGTGGTGTTATTTTTGTTTCTTTTTTTTAAATCACAGTTGCTCTGTAGTACAGCTTTAGTTCAGGCATGGTGATTCCACCTGAGGTTTTTTTATCCTTACGCAGAGTTTTTCCTATCCTAGGTTTTTTTGTTATTCCAGATGATGCAGATTGCACTTTCTAATTCCTTGAAGAATCTAGTTGGAATTTTGATGGGGATTGCATTGAATCTGTAGATTGCTTTTGGCAAGATAGCCATTTTTACTATATTGATCCTGCCAATCCATGAGCATGGGAGATCTTTCCATTTTCTGAGATCTTCTTTAATTTCTTTCTTCAGAAACTTGAAGTTCTTATCATACAGATCTTTCACTTCCTTAGTTAGAGTCACGCCAAAGTATTTTATATTATTTGTGATTATTGAGAATGGTGTTGTTTCCCTAATTTTTTTCTCAGCCTGTTTATCCTTTGTGTACAGAAAGGCCGTTGACTTGTTTGAGTTAATTTTATATCCAGCTTCTTCATTGAAGATGTTTATCAGGTTTAGGAGTTCTCTGGTGGAATTTTTAGGGTCACTTATATATGCTATCATATCATCTGCAAAAAGTGATATTTTGACTTCTTCTTTTCCAATTTGTATCCCCTTGATATCCTTTTGTTGTTGAATTGCTCTGGCTAGGACTTCAAGTACAATGTTGAATAGGTAGGGAGAAAGTGGGCAGCCTTGTCTGGTCCATGATTTTAGTGGGATTGCTTCCAGCTTCTCACCATTTACTTTGATGTTGGCTACTGGTTTGCTGTAGATTGCTTTTATCATGTTTACGCATGGGCCTTGAATTCCTGATCTTTCCAAGACTTTTATCATGAATGGTTGTTGGATTTTGTCAAATACTTTCTCTGCATCTAAAGAGATGATCATGTGGTTTTTGTCTTTGAGTTTGTTTATATAGTGGATTACATTGATGGATTTCCGTATATTGAACCATCCCTGCATCCCTGGGATGAAACCTACTTGGTCAGGATGGATGATTGTATTGATGTGTTCTTGGATTCGGTTAGCAAGAATTTTATTGAGGAGTTTTGCATTGATATTCATAAGGGAAATTGGTCTGAAGTTCTCTGTCTTTGTTGGGTCTTTCTGTGGTTTAGGTATCAGAGTAATTGTGGCTTCATTGAATGAGTTGGGTAGATTACTTTCTGCTTCTATTTTTGTGGAATGGTTTGTGAAGAACTGGAATTAGATCTTCTTTGAAGGTCTGATAGAACTCTGCACTAAACCCATCTCGTCCTGGGCTTTTTTTGGTTGGAAGACTATTAATGAATGCTTCTATTTCTTTAGGGGATGTAGGACTGTTTAGATCATTAACCTGATCTTGATTTAACTTTGGTACCTCGTATCTGTCTAGAAACTTGTCCATTTCATTCAGGTTCTCCAGTTTCGTTGAGTATAGCCTTTTGTAGGATCTGATTGTGTTTTGGATTTTTTCATGATCCGTTGTTATGTCTCCCTTTTCATTTCTGATTTTGTTAATTAGGATGCTGTCCCTGTGCCTTCTAGTGAGTCTGGCTAAGGGTTTATCTATCTTGTTGATTTTCTCAAAGAACCAGCTCCTAGTTTGGTTGATTCTTCGAATAGTTCTTCTTGCTTCCAGTTGGTTGATTTCTCCCCTGAGTTTGATTATTTCCTGCTGTCTACTCCTCTTGGGTGAATTTTCTTCCTTTTGTTCTAGAGCTTTTAGATGTTTTGTCAAGCTGCTCTTGTGTGCTCTCTCTAGTTTCTTTTTGGAGGCACTCATAGTTATGAGTTTTCCTCTCAGAAATGCTTTCGTTGTGTCCCATAAGTGTTGGTATGTTGTGGCTTCATTTTCATTAAACTCCAAAAAGTCCTTAATTTCTTTCTTTATTCCTCCTTGACCAAGGTATCATTGAGAAGAGTGTTGTTCAGTTTCCACGTGAATGTTGGCTTTCTATTATTTATTTTGTTATTGAAGATCAGCCTTAGTCCATGGTGATCTGAAAGGATGCATGAGACAATTTCAATATTTTTGTATCTGTTGAGGCCTGTTTTGTGAGCAATTATGTGGTCAATTTTGGAGAAGGTACCATGGGGTGCTGAGAAGAAGGTATATCCTTTTGCTTTAGGATAGAATGTTCTGTAGATATCAGTTAGATCCATTTGTTTCATAACTTCTGTTAGTTTCTCTGTGTCCTTGTTTAGTTTCTGCTTCCCCGATCTGTCCATTGATGAAAGTGGTGTGTTGAAGTCTCCCACTATTATTGTGTGAGGTGCAATGTGTGCTTTGAGCTTTACTAAAGTGTCTTTAATGAACATGGCTGCCCTTGCATTTGGAGCATAGATATTCAGAATTGAGAGTTCCTCTTGGAAGATTTTACCTTTGATGAGTATGAAGTGCCCCTCTTTGTCTTTTTTGATGACTTTGGGTTGGAAGTCGATTTTATTAGATATTAGAATGGCTACACCATCTTGTTTCTTCATACCAATTGTTTGGAAAATTTCTTTCCAGCCTTTCATTCTGAGGAAGTGTCTATCTTTTTCCCTGAGATGGTTTTCCTGTAAGTAGCAGAATGCTGTTTGTGTAGCCAGTGTTAGTCTATGTCTTTTTATTGGGGAGTTGAGTCCATTGATATTAAGAGATATTAAGGAAAAGTAATTCTTGCTTCCTATTATTTTTGTTGTCAAAGTTGGCATTCTGTTCTTTTGGCTGTCTTCTTTTAGGTTTGTTCAAGTATTAATTTCTTTCTTTTTCTAGGATGTGGTTTCCGTCCTTGTATTTTTTTTTTTCTGTTACCCTTTGAAGGACTGGGTTCATGGAAAGATATTGTGTGAATTTGGTTTTGTCTGGAATACTTTGGTTTCTCCATCTATGGCAATTGAAAGTTTGGCTGGGTATAGTAGCCTGGGCTGGCATTTGTGTTCTCTTAGTGTCTGTATAACATCTGTCCAGGCTCTTCTGGCTTTCATAATCTCTGGTGAAAAATCTGGTGTAATTCTGATAGGCTTGCCTTTAGATGTTACTTGACCTTTTTCACTTACTGCTTTTAATATTCCATCTTTATTTAGTGCATTTGTCGTTCTTATTATTATGTTGGGAGGAATTTCTTTTCTGGTTCAGTCTATTTGGAATTCTGTTGGCTTCTTGTATGTTCATGGGCATGTCTTTCTTTAAGTTTGGGAAGTTTACTTCTATTATTTTGTTGAAGATATTTGCTGGCCCTTTGCGTTGAAAATCTTCATTCTCATCTACTCCTATTATCCGTAGGTTTTGTCTTCTCATTGTGTCCTGGATTCCCTTGATGTTTTGAATTAGGATCTTTTTGCATTTTGCATTTTCTTTGTTGTGCCCATGTTCTCTATGGAATCTTCTGCACTTGAGATTCTCTCTTCCATCTCTTGTATTCTGTTGCTGATGCTCAGATCTATGATTCCTGGTTTCTTTCTTAGGGTTCTATCTCCAGTGTTGCCTCACTTTGGTTTTTCTTTATTGTGTCTACTTCGCTTTTTAGGTCTAGTATGGTTTTGTTCATTTCTATCACCTGTTTGGATGTATTTTCCTGTTTTTCTATTCAGGAATTTTCCCCTGTGCCCATATCTTCAAGGCTTTTCCCCACTTTCTCCTCTATAAGTTTCACTGTCTCTGGTTTTATGTGCAGTTCCTTGATCCACTTAGATTTGACCTTAGTACAAGGAGATAAGTATGGATTGATTCGCATTCTTCTACATGATAACAACCAGTTGTGCCAGCACCAATTGTTGAAAATGTTGTCTTTCTTCCACTGGATGGTTTTAGCTCCCTTGTCAAAGATCAAGTGACCATAGGTGTGGGTTCATTTCTGGGTCTTCAAATCTATTCCATTGGTCTACTTGTCTGTCGCTATACCAGTACAATGCAGTTTTTATCACAATTGCGTTGTAGTACAGCTTTAAGTCAGGCATGGTGATTCCACCAGAGGTTCTTTTATCATTGAGAAGAGTTTTTGATCTCCTAGGTTTTTTTTTTGTTATTCCAGATGAATTTGCAAATTTCCATTTCTAATTGGTTGAAGAATTGAGTTAGAATTTTGATGGGGATTGCATTGAATCTGTAGTGTGCTTTTGGCAAGATAGCCATTTTGAGTATATTAATCCTGTCCATCCATGAGCATTGGGAGATCTTTCCATCTTCTGAGATCTTCTTTAATTTCTTTTTCAGAGATTGAATTCTTATCATACAGATCTTTCACTCCGTTAGTTAGAGTCACACCAAGGTATTTTATATTATTTGTGACTATTGTCAAGGGTGTTGTTTCCCTAATTTCTTTCTCTTCCTGTTTATCCTTTGTGTAGAGAAAGGCCATTGACTGGATGTTGTTGTTCTTAATAGCTGAGTAGTATTCCATTGTGTAAATGAACCACATTTTTCTGTATCCATTATTCTGTTGTTGAACACCTTAGTTGTTTCCAGCTCCTGGCTATCACAAACAAAGCCACTATGAAGAACATAGTGGAACATGTGCCCTGTGACATGGTGAGGCTTCTTTTGGGTATTTTTCTAAGTGTGGTATAGCTGGGTCTTCAGGTAGATCTATTTCCAATTTTCTGAGAAACCTCCAGATTGATTTCCAGAGTGGTTGTACCAGTTTGCAATTCCATCAGTAATGAATGTGTGTTCCTCTTTTTCCACATCCTCTCCAACATGTGTTGTCAGCTGAGGTTTTGATCTTAGCCATTCTGATTGGTGTAAGGTGGAATCTCAGGGTCGTTTTGATTTGCATTTCTCTGATCACTAAGGTCTGAACATTTCTATTCAAGATTCCTCAGTTGTGAATTCTCAGTTTATTCTATACCCCATTTTTTGATTGGGTTGTTTGGTTTTTTGTTGATTAACTTCTTGAGTTCTTTATAAGTTTTGGATATTAGCCCTCTACTGGAGGTGATGTTAGTGAAGATTTTTTTTTTTCCCAATCTGTAGGTTGCTGATTTGTCTTATTGACTATGTCCTTTGCCTTACCAAAGCTTTCCACTTTCATGAAGTCACATTCATCAATTCTTGATCTTAGAGCATGAGCCATTAGAGTTCTTCTGATTAGGAAATTTCCCTCTGGGCCAATGAGTTTAAGACTCTTTCCCAATTTTTCTTCTATTAGATTCAGTGTATCTGGTTTTATGTTGATATCCTTGATCCACTTGGACTTGAGCTTTGTGCAAAATGAGAAATATGGATCTATTTTCATTTTTCTACATACAGACAGCCAGTTAGACCAGCACCATTTATTGAAGATGCTCTCTTTTTTTCCATTGTATAGTTTTGGTTTCTTTGTCAAAGATCAAGTGTCTGTAAGAATGTGGTTTTATTTCTGGTCTTCAATCTGTCTGTCTCTGTACCAATACCATGCAGGTTTTTTTTTTTTCACTATTGCTCTGTAGTATAGCTTGAGGTCAGGATTGGTGATTCCCCAAGAAGTTCTTTTACTTTTAAGAATTGTTTTCATAATCCTGTTTTTTGGTTTGGTTTGGTTTGGTGTTTTGTTTTTGTTTTTGTTTTTTGCTTTTCCAGATGAATTTGAGAATTGCTCTTTCCATGCCATTGAAGAGTTATGTTGAGATTTTGATGGTAATTACATTGAATCGGGAGATTACTTTTGATAGGATGGGCATTTTTACTGTGTTAATTCTGCCAATCCTTGAGCATGGGAGATTTCTTCCTTGAGAGACTTGAAGTTATTGTTATACAGATCTTTCACTTGTTTGGTTAGAGTTATCCCAAGATATTTTATATTATTTGTGGCTACTGTGAAGGGAGTCGTTTCCCTAATTTCTTTCTTATCTTGTTTATCATTTGTCTAAAGGAAGGCTGCTGATTTATTTGAATTAATTTTATATCCCGTCACTTTGCTGAAGTTGGTTATCAGCTGGAAATGTTCTCTGGTAGAGTTTTTGGATTTGCATATATATACTATCATATCATCTGCAAATAGTGATACCTTTATTTCTTTGCCAATTTGTATCCCCTTGTTGTCTTTTTGTTGTCTTATTGTTCTAGCTAGCACTTCAAGTACTTATTGAATAGATTTGGAAGAGTGGGCATCCTTGTATTGTCCCTGATTTTAGAGGGATGGCTTCAAGTATATCTCCATATAATTTGATTAATTGACTGTTGGTTTGCAGTAAATTTCTCTTATTACATTTAGGTATGGGCCTGAATTCCTGATCTCTCCAATACATTTAACATGAAGGGGTGTGGTATTTTGTCAAATGCTTTTTCAATAACTAAGGAGATGATCATGCTATTTTTCCCCTTTGAGTTTGTTTATATAGTGGATTATGTTAGTGGATTTTAATATATTGAACCAACCTTGCATTCCCTGGGATGAAGCCAACTTGATTGACGTGAATGATCATTTTGATGTGTTGTTGGCTTTGGTTTGCAAGAATTTTATTGAGTGTTTTTGCGTTGATATTCATAAGTGAAAGTGGTCTAAAGTTTTCCTTTTTTGTTGTGTCCTTGTGTGTTAGGTATCAGAGTAAATGTGGCTTCATAGAATGAATTAGTTAGTATTTCTTCTGTTCCTATTTTATGAAGTAGTTTGAGCAATATTGGTATTAGGTCTTCTTTGAAAGTCTTGTAGAATTCTGCAATAAATACATCTGGCCCTGGTCTTTTATTTGGTTGGGAGGTTTTTAATGACTCCTATTTCCTTAGGGGATATGGGCCTGTTTGTATAGTTTACCTGATCTTGATTTCACTTGGTATGTTGTATGTGTGTAGAAAGCCATCCATTCCATGTAGATTTTCCAGTTTTGTTGAGTGTAGGCTTTGTAGTAAAATCTGATTCTTTTTTTGAATTTTCTGTTTCTGTTGTTATGTCTCCCGTTTTGTTTCTTATTTTGTTAATTTGGATACTGCCTCTGAGACCTTTACTTATTTTGGCTAGGGGTTTATCTCTCTTGTTGATTCTCAAAGAACCAGATTTTGGCTTTGTTAATTCTCTGTATTGTTCTTGTGTTTCTGTTTGGTTTATTTTGGTCCTGAGTTTGACTTTTTACTGCCTTCTATTCTTGGGCATGTTTGCTTCTTTTTGTTCTAAAGCTCTCAGGTGTGCTGTTAAGTTGCTAGTATAGGATCTTACTAATTTCTTTACTGGGGGTTGATGGGTCCTGAGTCCACCAGTTGCCACTGTGAGTCTTCAGGAAGGTGCTTACCAGTTGCCCTGTGTGCAGTGGACCTCCTGGGGTGCCTGGTGTCTTCTGGGGAGCAGACTAGCTGGCAGTCTGCCCTGGCAGAAGGCACTGGCTGGAAGGGCTATGGTTGTTTCTTTTATGGAGCATTTAGTAGCATACAGAAACATTCAACTGCAGCAATCATGATATTTCTATCCTTAGCATTCATGCTTTCCAAGAGACTCACTGAAATTGATAAATATGAACTTAAAGGCTCTGTGAACATTTCTTGAATATGTTCTCAGACCTGGAAATGTATATGGCTCCATGCATAGCCATATCTTTGCAAATTTATGTGAATATTTTGGCACTTACAAAAGCTACAGTGAACTAACATTCACATACATTTTCCTTTTGATATTTTGTTTAGCTTATTGATTGCCCATTTGGTATTTATAGATCAGACATCTGTAGATAATTTAATCAGGTTCCTCTATTTGTTTTCCACAAATGTCCCAAAGAAAAGCTTTCACACTTGGTGAATGTGTTATCAAGTCAATTAAACAGGTACATGTATGAAACTTTTCAAGGAACTATCCAGTTTGGCCCAGTTAGCAGGAAGAGTATCATCAAAATAAATGGAAATCCCACAAACTACATTGTTTTCACAGAGATTCTCCATTTTTTTTCTTGAAAACTTACCAATTTATTATGAGTATTTGTTTCCAAATTCTGAAAGAATTTATTTCAATAATGTTTAGGTTTTCCCATTGATTTTGTGTAGGTAAGACTTATTGTGGGCCCTTATTTACCAATTTCATGCGTACACCTATCCACATTAATAATTGCAGCATTCATAGTTATAGTTATCAACTAACAAAGTTAGAAATTCATAATGTAATCCCATCCAAAAGACATGTTCCCATTTTGTATTCCTGTCAAGCTCAGTCATTAAGAACAGAGATGTTTGTTCACTTGTGGTGTTTACTGAAATATGCTTTTGAATTATCATAATGTATAATGGTTTGTCTTTGTGATGACAATAAGGCCGTTTGAGATATAATTTGGAGTAAAATGTAGACTACTAGTGCTAAAAGTTTAATTAAGAATTCAAAAGAAATATCACCATCTTACTGCTGAACAAAACCCTGATTTTTGACCTATATAGTGGATCCAGAATTGAATGGTTTCATTACTATAATTGGAGCCAAAGGTATTTGTTAAATTTTGTTTCTTCTTGTAAGTACCCTACAGTTTTTTTTATTTCTGGAATCTGTATAGGATGTTTTTGTTGTATCTATTCTACACTTAATATTTGTAAATTTATTTATTTATTTATTTATTTATTTATTTATTTGGTTTTTCGAGACAGGGTTTCTCTGTGTAGTCCTGGCTGTCCTGGAACTCACTCTGTAGACCAGGCTGGCCTCGAACTCAGAAATCCGCCTGCCTCTGCCTCCCGAGTGCTGGGATTAAAGGCGTGTGCCACCACGCCCGGCTTGTAAATTTATAGAATTCACTTAAACAAATAACTTATTTTTATGATCTTGAAGTCTAAGTCTTGACATGATTGAAAGTAGTACTGTTAAAAAGGACTTCAGTCATTTTGCATCTGTGTACAGTAGAGCATAATTATGCCTTGAAAGCTGACTGCTTTAACCTTATCCAGAGACTATTTTGTTTTTTAAGCAAATTATCAAACTTCAATCTTTTCCATACCTTTTATATCTTATGTTGTTCATGCTGTTCTCTTTTACTGTTGTTAAGATTTCTGCTTCTTCCAATTTCTTACTACTGAGTAGCCATAAAAACATAGTATCAAGACAAAGTGAGATTTATTTTGAAAAGCAAGGATGATTAGTGAGAAAGTTAACTAGTATAATATCTCTCTGTTGATTAAAAAAAGAAAAAAATAAAACAAAGGTTTGAGGTTTTCCATGGTCTGTCTGAACCCCATTTCCCTCTTTTTATTTTTGTGAATAATCTTGTAAGCATGATCACTTTTCTAATAAAAACATATATAGAAAGTAAAAGAAACATATATTTTTTTCTTTTTTTAATCAACAGAGAGATATTATACTAGTTAACTTTCTCACTAATCATCCTTGCTTTTCAAAATAAATCTCACTTTGTTTTTCAATCTTTTTATTAGGTATTTTCTTCTTTTACATTTCAAACGCTATCCTGAAAGTCCCCCATACACTCCCCCCTACCCCTGCTCTCCTACCCATCACTCCCATTTCTTGGCCCTGCTGTTCACCTGTACTGGGGCATATAAAGTTTGCAAGACCAAGGGGTCTCTCTTCCCAGTGATGGCCGACTAGGCCATCTTCTGCTACATATGCAGCTAGAGACACAAGCTCTGGGAGTACTGGGTAGTTCATATTGTTGTTCCTCCTATAGGGTTGCAGACCCCTTCAGCTCCTTGGGAACTTTCTCTTGCTCCTCCATTGGGGGCCCTGTGTTCCATCCAATAGCTGACTGTGAGCATCCACTTCTGTGTTTGCCAGGCACTGGAATAGCCTCACAAGAAACAGCTATATCAGGGTCCTTTCAGCAAAATCTTGCTGGAGTATGCAATGGTATGTACGTTTGAAGGCTGATTATGGGGTTGGTCCCTGGGTGTGGCAGTCTCTAGATGGTCCATCCTTTTGTCTCAGCTCCAAACTTTGTCTCTGTAACTCCTTCTATGGGTGTTTTGTTCCCAAACCTTTGCAATGATGCTCTGAACAATAACAATAAATTACTAAAGAATTACTACAAATAAATCTCACTTTCCAGGATCTATTTAGTATCATTCAGTGTTCTTTAAGTCTTAGGCTTATACTTTTTTTTCTTCTTTAATGATATTGGTCCCTAAGATGCTTACTGAGGACAACTACTCTTTTTCTCTCATTAAAATTATAATTCAAAAAGAATCTTCTTTTAAAATCTTTTGCTTTATTGTTGTTCTTGTTATTAGTACATGAGTATACATCACTTCCAATTCCCAAATCCTTTAATATTAAAAAAAAAAAGTTCTCAACTACTGGCACTGAACATGAATACTTTTGTGGATTTTTAATATTTTTTTAAAATCTTCATTTCTTTTTTTTTTTAAGGGTATAGATTGTTTTTTAATTCAAAGCAACCTAATTTAATTCCACAAGAGAAATATGAATTACAACCATTTACGTTATCCATTTTATTGAACAATTAAAAAATACTAATGAGAAATTTAATGTCACCAAATTATCTAAGCACTAAACTATCTAAGCACATATATTAGGAAATAACAGGTCAATCTCTTCTTCCTCTTTTAATCTTTACATTCGCATTACATTTGAAAATTAGCAAATATTTGTTCAGCCTCAAAATGATGTCCTTATGAAATTATTGTTATTTTTCCCTCACTTTATTTTTTTTCCATTTTTTATTAGGTATTTAGCTCATTTACATTTCCAGTGCTATACCAAAAGTCCCCCATACCCACCCACCGCCACTCCCCTACCCACCCACTCCCCCTTTTTGGCCCTGGCGTTCCCCTGTACTGGGGCATATATATTATCTTACTCATTATTAATCATAAGGCTTGCTCCTGAATACTTGAAAGCCAACATCTACTAGGTAAAATTATATACCACATCTTTTAATTTATGTTGGTCTTACCCTTATATTCCCACAGGAATAAGTCATTTGTATAGTTCCTCTTTTTACTTTATCAAACAATGCCTGACATTTTTTTCAGAAGTATAATAATCAAAACTTCGGTTTCTGGAATATCCTTTATGTGTGAACACAAATGTTTTCTTTCTATTTCTCTATATTAGCTTTCTTTATAAAGGTAATGATTAAAGTTGTCTTCTCCTGAATCTTTCAGTTCTTAAATTTTGATAGGATCTCACACCTCTCATATTTATGTGTATTAACATTTGAGAGACTATCTCTATGCCTCACAGTGTGCAGCATTAATGCCTTGTTCCAAGTTTCACTGATTTTTTTTTAAAAAATGTTTCTATTATCAATATACTTTGTATATTATTCCTTAATCTTATGTTGCATTTTGTACTTCAGATCTTTATATAATCAACTTAGTTCAGCAAACATAGGTTCCTTATTATATACTATGGGTAAAAGTCTAGAATAAATATACTATAGCTTCTAGCTGCTAACAATCTAATTAGTTCTTGTTTTGTAAAATCTTGGCTTGTATTTAGACTAAAAATGGATTCTTCCATTAAAATGTTTTATGTTTTTATTTATTTATGATGAACACCACCAAATACAATTAATTTTGAAAGTGTCTCTTTTAAGTTTGTGTTGGCAGCTAATTATACATGTCTGTTAAGATTGAAAAACTCCTTGTAGGAAAGTTATTAAGAAAAACAAAAACTGAATACCCTTGAATGTTTTGATGGCATAGTGTTTTTATAAGCTTAATAAGCTTAAAGCAAAAGAAAAACATTGAAAATGTATACATTTAAAAAGAAAAAATACATAAGCTAATTAAGTCAAAACTATGACTATGTTAAATACTAGTATGAATTTTAAAATATTTGGGGAAACAAATGAAGAAAAATATGCCTATTTTGTAGTTATATGGCTATAATATGTATATACACACACACATATATATACACACATGTATATATATATATATATATATATATATATATATATATATGGCAGCTGATATACTACATTCCATAACCATAAGCTGCATGGTTAATTTAAAATGTAAAATATGCATGATATAATTTATAAAAGTATATATTTATATATGGTACAATAATAATGTTTAAATATTTCTAGTGTAAATCTAAATTATTTTGTTATGAAATTGAATTGACTTCAGGTTTTCAGTAGTTTTTTGCCCAAATGTATTCCATTTAAACATCTTTTGCGATTTTTTTCCAAGTTATTAACAGAACTTATATTTCCAAGATATTTAGGAGCCTAATATTTAACGACAAACCTTATTATTAACTTAAATATAGGGGTAGGGTAAAATACTGAATGGATAAAGACGCTTTTTATTGAAAGTATGTAATATAAAAATATCTCATTCTAACATATCAATATGCATTTATAGATTAGTTTCCTAAATGCTATTTTCACGATGGAGAACTATTTTCATTGGTTTTAAACTTTCAGCTATATAATTAGGGCATGACTTCTATTTCATCAAATGTGTTTAAAATTTTAATCAGAATATAGAATTTTAGATGATTAGAGGATATATTACTTTTCACTAGTTCCTAATAAATCAATACTCAGTTTTATATTGAGAATTCTTGTTAATAATAAATCAGCTCTGTGAAACCAGTTAGTATTATTGTTTGGATGATTCTGGGTGTCAAACCCAGTGGATTATTCATGCTGAGTGAGCACTATACCAATGCACTTAATCCCATCCTTTCCTTGTTATTCAAAACTACAATGGTACCATCAAATATTATACTGAGCCACCTAAAACTATTGGTTTAAATTTTCAAAAGCATATTTTGAATTTTTCAGAGTAACGACCCTACTAATTTTGTTTATATTGTTTGGTTTTATGTTATTTCCCAAAATAGATATCCATCAAAGCATAAATTAATTAATGTGCTTTTGATATTGTGAAGAAAAAGGTTAATCATTAATTTGTGGTACCTATATGCAAAACACTGTATTTATAATGTTTTATTAAATCTATAAAAACAACCATGTGAGGAAAGTATTGATAGAATCTCTTATTAATGAAGAAACCAAGACTTAGAGTTTCACTTGTGAAAACATTCATTCCTTGTAATCATTACAACAAGAAATCAAAACCATTGTCCCCAAATTCTGTATTGTCTTAAACTTAATGTATAAATGTTGCTCAGAAAAAGTTGAGTAACATCATTTACATTATGCAACTGTCAATTCACTTTATTCCTAATTTAAGTAAGTTCTCCCAAGTATCTTCTCTACTATTCAGGTTATAATTATTTGGATAGGAGCTCTCTATTCCTTATGTTAAATACATCTATTAAAATGTTTTATTCATCTAGTGTAGGTTTTGAAAATTTCTGAGAATCTAGATTTTCAATATTTTCATCACAAATTGTATAGTAAGCAGGATAAAGTAACTATGTATTCACTATTGTATAATCACTATAGGTACCCTAGTATGCTGTTGCTAGGGTACCTTACATTTAACATTACCTTAGTACACAGTGGTCATTGTCATCCTTTCCTAAACTCTTCTCCTCTTTACTCTTATCAGTCTCTGGTGAAAAATATCTTTGTTGTTGTTGTTGTTGTTGTTGTAGTTGTTGTTTTTGGTTGGTTGGTTGGTTGGTTGGTTGGTTTTGGGTTTTTTTCGAGACAGGGTTTCTCTGTATAGCTCTGGCTGTCCGGTAACTCACTCTGTAGACCATGCTGGCCTCGAACGCAGAAATCTGACTGCCTCTGCCTCCCAAGTGCTGGGATTAAAGGCGTGTGCTACCACTGCCCGGCTGGTGAAAAATATCTTATCTCTTTATATATTATATATTTTCTTGGCTTCCACCTATGTGTGAAATTGAATGTCATTCTTTGGTAGATTTATCTCAGTTTGTCATTCTTTGGTAGATTTATCTCAGTTAACATAATTATGTTTAGTCATAACCATGTTGTTACAAAAGATAAGACCTTCTTTTATTACTAAATAGTATTCCATTGTGTGTGTGTGTGTGAGAGAGAGAGAGAGAGAAAGAGAGAGAGAAAATTACATTTATTTCATCAATTCATGGTAATTTTAGTTATTTTCATTTCTTAGCTTTTGTGAATAGTGCTACGATGAATAAGGATGAAAGTATCTCTTTGCCATATGGATTTCTACTCCTTTGGATATACGAGGAACTAATGGATATTGAAAAAGTTATATTTTTTGTTTTGTGTTGTGTATGTTTTAGGAACATCCATATGCTTTTCTATAATAGTTGTGCTAATTTACATTTTCATTACCTGTGTTCTAGGGTTCCATTTTTACATTTTTATTTGTCCTTCATCTTACTGATAGTAGTAACCTGTTTGGAGTGAATTGATTTCTCATTTTGGTTTTGACTTTCATTTCTCTGATTATTAACAATATTGAGTACTTTCTCTATATATTGCCATGCTAATGTCTTTTAGGAAATAACTTTGGGAGCAAATGCTCATTTTTAATGGGCTGTTTGTTTATATGTGATTGAGTTTTGAGGTCCTTATTTTTTCATATCACTGTTTTTTGGATGAATAATTTCAAATATTTTTCTAGTTCTGTAAGTTATTTCTTTACTCTGGAGATTACTTTGCAGCAGCTTTTTAATTTGCTAGAATACCATTTGCCTTTTTGATATCTTTATTTACTATGCTTTTAACGTATGCTCAAAAATGCCTTGTCCTGCCAATTGTTTGGAATATTTCTCACATTTTTCTTACCATAGTTTCATGGATTTCTGGCCTTATATTTAAGACCAGAGTTACAATTAAGATACTGAGTTATTTTAGATTGTTTTTGGGAACTAGTAGGCAGAGTTGGGTAATATTAAACCAAATATAGACATACAAATTTCTCACCATCAGTTACTGAAAATACTATACTTTTATAATGTTGGTTTTTAGGATTGTCAAAATGCACGGGGGTTGAAAATATGTAGATTCATTTCTAGGTTACTTATTTCTTACATTTATTTATGTGATTATTTTTATGTCAATACCATTCTGTTTTGGTTACCATAGTGGCAGATAGTAATGTCTCCTGTTTGCTATTTTTGCTCAAGATTATTTAGCTGTTTAGAGTTATGGTGGTTCCAATAACATTTTAGAATTTTTTTCATCATTTTAAAAAGATCACTTGCATGTCAAAGGGGATTGCAAGATTTTATAAATTGTTTAAATATCAGTACCTTGGGCATTTTAATATTACTATGTCTCCCAATCTATGAATATAATAATATATCTTACTGTTTTTGCATATTGCACAGTTCTTTCATTAACATATTTTGTGTGCTGATCTTTCAGTGCCTTGATTAAATCTATTCACAAACACTTTAAATTTTTGTAGCTATTGTAAGTGGCATATGGTGATGCTACTGATTTTTATGTATTAGTTATATAGGTTGCAACTTAATGGATTAGTTTATTAATCTTAGTGTCTGGGAATGTAGATCAATCAATCCAAACATTATGAGGCCCCGTACTCAGTCTCTAATACTGGGAATAAGAACACATGTATTTGTTCTAATGCATTTTCTTAGGACTGCTTAATATGTAAATTCTTGTCCATCTACAATTAGAGAGAATTTGATTTAGGAAAAGTTCCATTTTTATGATTTTTGTTTGTTTGCTTGTTTGTTTATGTTAACTATTCAAACTAGGACTTCTAGTAGTATATTGAAATAAATTGATGAACTTGTAATATCTATCCTTGTCTTGTACCAGTTTTAAGACAGAAAGCTTTTAGCTTTCCTCCACTCAGTTTAATATTATGATTTTTTAAAATTTTTGAATGTTTTTATTATACTGAAATATTCTCCTCTGTACTTAATCTTTCATCATTATGTTGAATTTTATCAAATACTGATTTTGTACTTCAAGAGATGATTATATGTTTTCATTATTTATTCTATGTGTTTCCTATTTTTATTGATTCATTCATGTTGCTCTCCTTTTGGAGATTAGGATCTACATTGTCACAGTAGATAACTTTTCACACATTTTTTGATTTGGTTTGGTAATGTTTTATTGAAGATGCATACATTAATTAAGGATGCTGTTTCATGTATTTCTTTTATGCTGTTTTTCTGTAACTGTTTTGTTTGGTCTCAGAAAAAGGCTGGCCTTGTAGAACGAGTTTGAAAAACTTACTTTTTGGTCAGTTTCACAAAATCATTTAAGTAAAATTTGTGGTATTTTTCCCCTACATGTTTCATGAAAATCATCAGTCAGACCATATGTTTTTGAGCTTTTCTTTGATGAAATATTTTAGTTAGTCATTTACACATACTACTCATTTGTCAGTTAAGTTTCTATTTTTGCATGATTAAATCTTGATCTAAATTTTCTATTTTTCTGGATTTTATAATCCAGAAGGGATTATAGAAAGGGAAGCCAATATAATATATTTTCTATAACATACCGTAACACTAAGCCATACTAAATAAGTTAATATTTCTAAAGCAGTAAAATAGAAACTGGTCATTGTTATGTTTTATTGGAAAATTCTCAGATAAATCATTTCACATGTTGCTGTTAAATTTAGACTTCTAAATTTATTAAATTGGTTTATTGTTAAAAAGGCTGATTCCATTTTTTAGGCTTCTTGAGATCAAATCTCAATTCTATAACCAAATTCCTGACCAGATTAAATTACTTCTCCATGTCTTGGTTTCTTCATATCTCTAATAATTGTACCTACCTCATAAGGTTGTTGAAAGGGTTTAAAGAGCTAATTATGTGCTAAACCCTCAGAATAATGCCTAACATATGAGTTCTCTTTTTTCATGCACTATTTATGTATACCAGTATACATGTATTTATGATATGACATTTTAATGGAAATATTAAAAATGCTAACTGAGCTGTCTGGGCCTCTTATAAATAGTATGGTTTCCTTTTTGTATCAGATTTGTGTCTGTATTTAAACTTATTTTACCTTTGCTTTTAGCCAATTACAACTGAACCTGAAAGAGTGAGTTCTTCAGTGAAACGCAAAGCTGATAATACACCATCCATTCAACATCTATCAATGGTAAGTAACTTAAATTATTTGCAGGTATTGAGAAATTGATTGCTTGTGAGGGATAAACTTTATGGCTTAAGAAATGTTCCGTATGTTAGTAGAATTTAGAGACCTAGATAAAAATCTGTCTTCTAATAGTATTATTTGGATATAAATAAAGCCATGCTACTACCATTGTCTATAGTAAGTCAGTTTTAACAGCCCTGCTTCTGTGTATATAAGTTAATTTTAGTAGCTTAATGCCTTTGTATAACATACACATCTGTGGTAAGTTTATCAATCTTTCAACATCAACTCATATGATTCCCTGCCTGGGAATCACTAGCCATACTATAAATACTCCCATATTCGTTGACATGCCATGTGTTCTAACTCTTTGGGTCTTTCTATAATTCTTTGGTTTCTTATTCTTCTTTTTCTGTTCCTGTATTCCAGCTGGATCACATAGACCTAGAAGGTCTTTGGATGTGATTCTTTGCCAGAGTACCCATGTTACTAGGTTAAAATTCCTCTATAGATGGGTACTTCACTAACTTACCAACTATTTCTTCTTTGGAACCCCAGAATAAATAGATTATGCATTAAGAAATAAAAATAATTATTTCTTCTTTAGATTAATTTGACCAAGAATGAGCCCAAACTTGAACACTTTACTTCTCTTCTCTGTATGTCCCTAACAAAGGGTTTTGATATGTATTTATTGAACAGCAATGAAAAGTTGGCATGGGAAAGGAATGAAAGATTCTTTATAGAAATTCTTAACAGTTTAACATGGGAAGAAGTCATTTTACTTACATAACTGACCCAAATTACTAAACAATACTGCAAACATATTGATCAAGTTATATCCAAGGTTTCTTTCAATATTTATGGCAGGTACTTGTTGTATAAGGTTGCTTACAACCTGTTGGCTGCTTTTGGCAACTGATTAACAACACATGCATTTGCATATACATATACAATTCTCTAGGTCATAACAAACTACATACAAAAAATACATTAAGTACATAACAAAATATTAAAGCTATGATATATTATAGTTTACAAAAGCTTATTGCAGGAAAAATCCCAGGTAAGTGAGGTTGGCTGTTGGACTGTTGGCTGTCTTCTTAAAGGCAGGTTAAACTTACAGTGAGGCGGCAGGTTAAACATAGCTAAAAATCCTGGACTACAGAGTGAGTTCCAGGACAGCCAGGGCTACACAGAGAAACTCTGTCTTGAAACAAACAAACACACAGTTAAAAATTACTTCAGTGTGACTTCAGGGATCAGTATCAGGCCACCAGGCTTGACAGTAATCACCCTTACCTGATGAACCATCTCACTGGCTCTTTTCTTTCAACATTTACAGCATGACTCCCACAGGTTGTCCTCTGATCTCAACAAGGGCACTGTAGTATATACCAAATAAATGAATGAATGAATGAATGAATGAATGAATGAAGAATGAATGAATGAATGAATAAATAAATAAATAAATACATAAATAAATGTAAAACAATTAAATAAAAACAAAGTTCAAGGGCACTGTAGTATGTAGCAAATAAATAAATAAATAAATAAATAAATAAATGTAAAACAATTAAATAAAAACAAAGTTCAAGTTATTATCTAAGTGAAAATCTTGAACTAGAAAACAACTCCAAAGAATTCAGCAAAAGGAATATAAAACTAGACACCAGGAAACTTTGATTTACGTACATTTCTGTCTAGCTGCATGTTAACTAAATATAAGTGGATATTATTGCATGAAACACAGATGTGACATGTGAAAAATAAGTACAATCTCTAATACTGAGAAACTAAAAGATGTTTAGTTAAGTAGAACTATATCTGGAATGCAGTTGTATTTGCTAATTAAAGGTTTGGTTTTATTTTTAAAAATTACTTCAAGGCTTGTTATTAAATTTGCTGTGAGGTCAGCCAGAAGTTCAGTTTATGGGAAGTAAAGGGATAATATTAAAAATTATCACTTCCAGTAGGCAGGACAAAAATCTAAGAACATGTATGACTAAATTAAATGTCTTAATTGGCCCACCAGATTCAGAAAATAGAAGACAAAATTTCCCTTGATAAGGATGGTGAATTATGTTTATTTTATTCAGACAACTGCATTCTTCGTACTCTAGAAAAAGAAACCTCAGACTTTTATATTAGAAAGAAAATCTGTTACTATTCCAGTGTTCAAACACACAAAGAACACATTGAAATATGAACTTCATATAAACATGAATATTAATTACATATATTTTGATAGTACCTATCTTATTAATATTATCTATTATGTTTTAAAATTCCATCTAGCTTCCAAAGTTTTTTTCTCGTTATAAAACACAGTTTTACATAGATCTCACATTTCATAGGCTTATTTTAAGTTATTGGCTTAAAATTTTATTCATACAATCTATTTTGATCCTATTCTCCCACCTCCAAGTTTCCCTAGGATTTCTCCACCTCCTTATCCACCAAACTACATTTTCTTTGTCTTTTTTGAAAGAAAAAATATCAAAACAAACTATCAAAAAGGCAAAAATACCAAACAAACAAAAATGTACACAAAAACACACAAGCAATATATGGAGTCCATTTTGTGTTTTCCTACTATTCCTGGTCATGGGGCTGCCATACCTGGTGTCACTTGGGAAAAAAACTAATTTTCTTGTATAACTCAGTCTCTGAGTTTATGTGTGTGTTGGCCCTGTTTTACTGTTTGCTTAGAGTCACCTACCACCTCTGCCTCTTAAAATATTTCTACTTCCTCTTATGCATATATATCTAGTCCTTGAATAGATGAGGTTGATAAAAGCATCCAATTTAGGCTTGACTGCTTCGAGGTCTCTCACTGCCTGCACATTCTCCAGTTGCAAGTCTCTGTGTTAATTCCAAACTACTATAAGAAACAGCTTCCCAGGGTCCCCATTGAAGGAACTAGAGAAAGTACCCAAGGAGCTGAAGGGGTTTGCAGCCCCATAGGAGGAACATCAATATGAACTAACCAGTACCTCCAGAGCTCCCTGGGACTAAATAAACTACCAATCAAAGAAAACACACAGAGGGACTTGTGGCTCTAGCTGCATCTTTAGCAGAGGATGGCACATTAGGTCATCAATAGGAGGAGAGGCCCTTGGTCTTGAGAAGGTTCTTCATCCCAGTATAGGGGAATGCCAGAGCCAGGAAGCAGGAGTGGGTGGGTTCGGGAGCAGGGGAAGGGGGGAGGGGATAGGGAATTTTTGGAGAGGAAACTAGGAAAGGGATAACATTTGATATGTCAATAAAGAAAAAAAAAGATACCTCTTCTCAGATGATGGCTGAGCAGCAATGTACTGATGTGTGGATATAACAATATATCATTAGCTATAGCTTAATAGCTATGTTCATTTAGCAGAATAATAGTAGTAGAGTTTTCCATAGGGCCCTTGACCTATCTACTCTCATGTTCTTGGCCTCATTAATAGTGTTAGATATGGGTTCCATCTCACAACTTAAATTCATTCAAAAAATGGTTGGTTATTCCTAAAAAACATTTGTGATTCTATGTCTTGTACACGTGTGCTTTTGTAGGTTCTTAGAGTTTGTAAATAGATGATATTAGTGATTACTTTCTCCTCCAGTAGTGTATATAGTACCTTTCAGCACCTTGAATGCTAAACAGTAGGGATGAAGCTTCTAATTGGGCAGCAATTTGATTTTCCCATGTTTGGTGCCATATATAAGTAGTGTATTTAGCAACAGGGTTCTGCAGTTAGATTGGAGAGGCAATAACCTGTGATGTTTGAGGGATCACTGCAACCTCTTTTTTCCAGTATCTAATACTTGAGTACTGGGAATTTTACTTAGTAGAATAAGATAGGGCATGGTGGCCCCCCATTATATGATGACTCTACCTAAATTTCTCTCTCTCTCTCGCTCGCTCGCTCCCTCCCTCCCTCCTTCCCTCCCTCCCTCCTCTAATAGGTTTCCATGCTGCTTTTCAACTGGATATTGTTGTTAGTTATTCCTGCCCAAATTCCCTCTGTTACCCTGCCTTCCCATCTCCTTCCTCATTTACCTCTCCTATTCTTGTCTCCTTTTTATCCTTTTATAACATTATATTCTATGTCTCCTTCTTTGTAAGACCTACTTTTCTCCAGTGATCTCTTACTAACTACCTAACTTCTGTTGTTATTATAAATGAAGCACAAACTTAAAAGCTAATAATTCCCAAACTAATCACTTATTCTATGTATTGCAAAAAAGCACATTTGCTGTGTAAATACTTCTTTGTTAGTATCATTCCCTTTAGTGCTACTGTCCAAATACATATATTCATAAGTGAACATACCCATTAAAATTGCTACACTTATAACCCTTGTTTTCCTATAATCTAAAATTCCTTTTTGTTTTTTCTGTCTAATGATCTATTTATTGCCCTTGTTATAATGTGATATTTTCTTTAAAATCACCTTTATTACTATTTTTCTTTGACCATATTACTGAAAATGTCAAATTACTTCTGTGTTATACTTTGAATTCTGTTGTCTTTTCAATATTGAGTTCTATCTTTATCATGATGTTTCTTTAATTGATGACCGCTCGTTATATTTATAATGTCATAAAATTTTGTCTTCATATATTGCACTGTACTGTATTTCTTTTACTTTAAGAGATAACCTTGCGATTAGGATATAACTTCCTTCAAAGAAGAAGCTTTGTTTTTATCAACCCAAGGGAGTTCCTTGACCATGCTAAGCACAATTTTTTCCAGTCCTTTCACTAGCCATTTTTCTATGAATAATTTCATGTGTTGCAGTGTAAAAAGGATTGAAATAGCCCAATTACACTTTAGAAATGCACTTTTGGGTTGTGTTTGCAGAATACAGATAAAAGATAAAACAAGAGTTGGGTCAGAGAAAGCAGATGTGACATGTAGGCTCTTAATCCTTTTGAGATATAGGCTCTCTTGTGGCAAATTACTAGCTGTCTAGATTCAATTGAGATTTTCTTCAGCCATTTTCAGTCATTCAGTTTTTAAAAGTAAGGTTGAATGCACTGAAGCATATTTCCCCATTGAGAAATTTTAAATTATTTATAGAGGTTTACTGTGAAAATTCATGAATCTTTAAAGATTGGCTGACAATATTTCAGTTTGCTACATTGACTCAGACATTAGACACCTTTAGTAACATATGTGTATATTACAATATTGCTTGCTTTATTGATCAGGTACATATATGCAAAATGGTACATAAATGTACATTTAGCATTAAAGTTGAAGTCTGAAATCATGAGAAACATATCACAAGCTTAGGATCTGAAAATTTAGAGTGACTTAGGTCCAAATGACAGTCTCTTACATTCTGTCTGTCTCTTTTTCTCTTTTCTCCTTTGCTCCCATCTACTTTCCCTCTCTTCTCTTTTTCTATTGTCCCCAACCCCAGGTTAATAAATTACATGTTTTAAAACTTCATTCCTTCTTAGAATAGGGAACAAAATACCCATGGAAGGAGTTACAGAGACAAAGTTTGGAGCTAAGATGAAAGGATGGACCATTCAGAGACTGCCCCACCCGGGGATCCATCCTATAGTCAGCCACCAAACACAGACACTATTACATACACCAGCAAGATTTTGCTGAAAGGACCCTGGCATAGCTCTCTCTTGTGAGGCTATGCCAGCGCCTGGCAAATACAGAAGTGGATGCTCAGAGTCATCTATTGGATGGAACACAGGAGGAGCTAGAGAAAGTGCCCAAGGAGCTGAAGGGGTCTGCAACCCTATAGGTGGAACAACAATATGAACTAACCAGTACCCCCAGAGCTCGTGTCTCTAGCTGCATATGTATCAGAAGATGTCCTAGTCGGCCATCATTGGGAAGAGAGGCCCCTTGGTCTTGCAAACTTTGTATGTCCCAGTACAGGAGAATGCCAGGGCCAAGAAGTAGGAGTGGGTGGGTAGGGGAGCAGGGCAGGGGAGGGGAGGGTATGGGGGACTTTCGGGATAGCATTTGAAATGTAAATGAAGAAAATATCTAATACAAAATTTAAAAACTTCAAAAATAATTATATATTTAGAAAATGTGGTAGAGAAAAGAATTTCTGCTGGCAAAATGACAAACTATACATGTGTAAATGTTATGGTAGTATTTAATTCTTTTTTAACATTACTTTTAATTTTTTATAGTCTAGTTGTTGTTACCCCTCCTGTTCTTTCTTTAAAATTTATTACATGTGTTTATTTATTTGCTTATTTATTAGTTTATGTGTATGTGTTCATATATAAATGCCACTGTGTACATGTGGAATTAAATGACAACTGGCAGATATTTGGGTCTGTGTATACACCTTGTCCTGATGATCAAACTGAAGTGGTCAAAATTGAAGCCAAGTGTTTTATTCACTAACCCATCTCCCCAGATGTGTTTTTGATCACTTTAAAACTGTACTGTGAAGTACGTGGAGTTATAAAACTCATAATAGATCACATATGAATTAGACTGCAATTTTATCAAAATTTTACATAGAGTGTGAAGGCATATTTCCAGTCCTTATAAAAAGCATGCTGTTACTAGAATGATCTAGTATTTATTTTTATTTTCCTATTTCTTTGTGGCAGTGAATAGTTTCATAGTTGAAGATCTCAACATAAGTCTCAAACTAAACTTTCATAATTTCTTATTAGACTGGAATTAGTTCAGTCATAATTCATGTTTCATTTTCACATTCCTATCATCTACTCTGTTGTAGTTCCCCCCTTTTGGTTTGTGTATACATATATAATACACACACATATATGTATGTGTGTGTGTGTGTGTGTGTGTGTATATATATATATATATATATATATATATATATACATACATATATACATATATGTATGTATATATATGTGTGTGTTTGTGTGTGTGTTTTATATGTTATAAGCAGGAAGTCTCTTTATAACATAGGCTGCCATAAGAATTATGATTATTTTGCCTTCCTTAGTCTCCCAATATTAGGGTCTAAGAATCATCAAAGAATGATACACAAGTCAGAAATAGTATGCAAATGCAGAGCATTTATTCAGCTGAATTTTTTTACATGCAGGGGTCTCCTCTGATGGACTTGCAGGCCCTACTCTTATTGTCAGTTAGGGGAATTCCAGGGAGGAGTATGTGCCCTTTTTAGTTGATTGGTTAGCTCTATCTCTAGGGGCCTGACTGATTCTATAATTGGCTAGGTTTTGGAGACTACCCAGATGATTGCTTACTCATTCTAGCTACCTTCAGTCCATATGCCAAGGTGTCCTCATATTGGCTGCCTGTGGCTATGGTTGGCTGACCATAGATTCTTGGATCCAGGTGATACATGTTATCATTTCTGGGATACTGAAGCTTAGATCTAGTTTCACAAACTATCAGTTTGCTGCTTGTCATGGAGTCAGCCTGGATATGGCTAAATCACTCCTCTCAACAAGACCTGGAATTGCCACATTTGGCTCATCCTTATTATAGGTTTTATGAATATAACAGATCTAATGCATATTTTACAGATATGACCAAACCAGGCATACTGTTATATGCTCATATTTCCAAAATTGTATCCTGGACTACATAGACAGGTACGTTCTAAAAAACAAACAGAACATGGCTGAAATTTTCCATTCTGAGTTTCTTAACAAATGATTGTTTGGATATCCTGAGACCTAATTAAAATTCAGAATAAAAGGCTAGTGAGATGGCTTAGCAGGTAAAGTCATTTGCAGCCAGGTATGACACCCTGAGTTCGATTCCCAGGCCCTAATTCTTGAAAGTGGTTTTATAACCTAGACAGGCAGGCACACACAGACACACACACACAGACACACACATGTGCGCACGCGCGCGCGTACACACACACACACACACACACACACACACACACACACACACACAGAGAGAGAGAGAGAGAGAGAGAGAGAGAGAGAGAGAGAGAGAGAGAAATTTAATATAGAGCTTCTGGTCTCCATCTACGCCCCAGAGCTAAGACTGTCCCATAGCCCTCTGTACCCAAATCCTGCCCAAAGAGAGCTGGTCTCCCCAGGATGGCTGACAAAATTAAGATTGCAGGCTCACATGTTCAAGGAGGGATAAGCTCCAGTCAGAGACAGCAAGACCAACTAATACCAGAGATAACCAGATGGCAAGAGGCAAGCACAAGAACATAAGCAGCAGACAACAAGGCTGCTTTGCATAATCAGAACTCAGTTCTTCAACCACAGCAAGTCCTGGATACACTGACACACCAGAAAAACAAGATTCAGATTTAAAATCAAATCTCATGATGATGGGTAGAGAACTTTAAGAAGGATATATATATATATGTTATATATCTTAAAGAAATACAAGAGAACAAAGGTAAACAAGTAGAAGCCATTAAAAATAAAGCACAAACAGGTGAAAAACTGAACAAAACCATCCAGGATCTAAAAATGGAATTAGAAAGAATAAGGAAATCACAAAGGGAGACAAGCCTAGATATAGAAAATATAGGAAAGAGATTAGAAGTCTTAGATTCAAGCATCACCAATAGAATATGAGAGATAGGAAGAGAGAATCTCAGGTGCAGAAGATACCATAGAAAACACTGACCTAACAATCAAAGAATATGCAAAATGCAAATGATCTCAGCCCAAAACATACAGGAAATCCAGGACACAATGAGACAACAAAATGTAAGGATAATAGATAAAGAAGAGAGGGAAGATTCCCAAAATAAAGGGCCAGTAAATATCTTCAACAAAATTATAGAAAAAAAAGTCCTTCTAACCTAGAAAAAGTGATACCCATGAACATACAAGTAGCCTACATAACTACAAATAGGTTGGACCAGAAAAGAAATTCTTCCTGTCAAATAATAGTAAAACCCCACAAATGAACAAAACAAAGAAAGAATTTTAAAAGCAGTAAGGGAAAAAAGTCAAGTAACATATGAAGGCAGACCTATCAGAATTACATCAGACTTCTCACCAGAGACTATGAAAGTCAGAAGATCCTGGGCAAATGTCATAAAGACCCTAAGAGAACACAAATGCCAGCCCAGGCTACTATACCCAGCAATACTCTCAATTACCGTAGATGGAGAAACCAATATATTCCGTGGCAAAACCAAATTTATACAATATCTATCCATTAATCCAGCCCTACAAAGGATAATAGATGGAGAACACCAACACAAGGAGAAAAACTGCACCCTAGAAAAAGCAAGAAATTAGTCTTTAAACAAACCCGAAAGAAGATAGCCACACAAACAGAATCCCACCTCTAACAACAAAAATAATAGGAAAGAACAATCACTATGACTTAATATCTCTTAACATCAGTGGACCCAACTCCCCCCAAAAAAGACATAGACTAACACACTGGATACGTAAACTGGATTCAGCATTTTGTTACATATAGGACATTAATCTCAGTGAAAAACACAGACACTACCTCAGAGTAAGAAGCTGTAATTTTTTTTTCCAACCAAATGTTCCCAAGAAACAAGCTAAAGTAGCCATTCTAATATAGAATAAAATGGTCTTTCAACCAAAATTAGCAAAAAAAAAATAAGGAAGGACATTTCATAAGCATCAAAGGAGAAATCTACCAATATGAACTCTCAATTCTGAATATCTGTGCCCCAAATGGAAGGACACCCACATTCATAAAAGAAACTTCACTAAAGCTCAACACACATTCCTCTTCATACAATAATAGTGGGAGATTTCAACACCCCACTCTCATCAATGGACAGATCATGGAAACAGAAACTAAACAGAGACATAGTTAACAAGTTATGAACCAAATGTATTTAACAGATATCTATAGAACATTTCATCCTAAATCAAAAGAATATACCTTCTTTTCAGCAACTCATGATACTGCCTCCAAAATTGAACATATAATCAGTAACAAATCAGACCTCAACAGATATAGGACAATTGAAATAATCCCATGCATCCTATCAGATCATTACAGACTAAAGTTGGTTTTCAATAACAACATAAATAATAGAAAGCCCAAATACACATGGAACCTGAACAACTCTTTACTCAATGGTAAGTTGGTCAAGGAAGAAATAAGGAAAAAAATTTAAAGATCTTTTAGAATTTAATGAAAATGGAGTCACAACATACCCAGACTTCTGGGACACAATGAAAGCAGTGCTAAGAGGAAAACTCATAGCACTGAGTGCCTCCAAAAAGAAAGTAGAAAGACCATACACTAGCAGCTTGACAGCACACCTCAAAGCTCTAGAACAAAAAGAAGCAAATACATACAATAGGAGTAGACAACATGAAATAATCAAACTCAGGGCTGAAATCAACCAAGTAGAAACAAAAAGAACTATACAAAGAATCAACAAAACCAGGAGCTGTTTCTTTGAGAAAATCAGCAAGATAGATATACCCTTAGCCAGACTGACCAGAGGGCACAGAGACAGTATCCACATTAACAAAATCAGAAATGAAATGGGAGGCATAACATCAGAAACCAAGGAAAGTCTAAAAACCATCAGATCCTATTACAAAAGCCTAGACCATAGAAAACACTGACCTAACAATCAAAGAATATGCAAAATGCAAATGATCTCAGCCCAAAACATACAGGAAATCCAGGACACAATGAGACAACAAAATGTAAGGATAATAGATAAAGAAGAGAGGGAAGATTCCCAAAATAAAGGGCCAGTAAATATCTTCAACAAAATTATAGAAAAAAAAGTCCTTCTAACCTAGAAAAAGTGATACCCATGAACATACAAGTAGCCTACATAACTACAAATAGGTTGGACCAGAAAAGAAATTCTTCCTGTCAAATAATAGTAAAACCCCACAAATGAACAAAACAAAGAAAGAATTTTAAAAGCAGTAAGGGAAAAAAGTCAAGTAACATATGAAGGCAGACCTATCAGAATTACATCAGACTTCTCACCAGAGACTATGAAAGTCAGAAGATCCTGGGCAAATGTCATAAAGACCCTAAGAGAACACAAATGCCAGCCCAGGCTACTATACCCAGCAATACTCTCAATTACCGTAGATGGAGAAACCAATATATTCCGTGGCAAAACCAAATTTATACAATATCTATCCATTAATCCAGCCCTACAAAGGATAATAGATGGAGAACACCAACACAAGGAGAAAAACTGCACCCTAGAAAAAGCAAGAAATTAGTCTTTAAACAAACCCGAAAGAAGATAGCCACACAAACAGAATCCCACCTCTAACAACAAAAATAATAGGAAAGAACAATCACTATGACTTAATATCTCTTAACATCAGTGGACCCAACTCCCCCCAAAAAAGACATAGACTAACACACTGGATACGTAAACTGGATTCAGCATTTTGTTACATATAGGACATTAATCTCAGTGAAAAACACAGACACTACCTCAGAGTAAGAAGCTGTAATTTTTTTTTCCAACCAAATGTTCCCAAGAAACAAGCTAAAGTAGCCATTCTAATATAGAATAAAATGGTCTTTCAACCAAAATTAGCAAAAAAAAAATAAGGAAGGACATTTCATAAGCATCAAAGGAGAAATCTACCAATATGAACTCTCAATTCTGAATATCTGTGCCCCAAATGGAAGGACACCCACATTCATAAAAGAAACTTCACTAAAGCTCAACACACATTCCTCTTCATACAATAATAGTGGGAGATTTCAACACCCCACTCTCATCAATGGACAGATCATGGAAACAGAAACTAAACAGAGACATAGTTAACAAGTTATGAACCAAATGTATTTAACAGATATCTATAGAACATTTCATCCTAAATCAAAAGAATATACCTTCTTTTCAGCAACTCATGATACTGCCTCCAAAATTGAACATATAATCAGTAACAAATCAGACCTCAACAGATATAGGACAATTGAAATAATCCCATGCATCCTATCAGATCATTACAGACTAAAGTTGGTTTTCAATAACAACATAAATAATAGAAAGCCCAAATACACATGGAACCTGAACAACTCTTTACTCAATGGTAAGTTGGTCAAGGAAGAAATAAGGAAAAAAATTTAAAGATCTTTTAGAATTTAATGAAAATGGAGTCACAACATACCCAGACTTCTGGGACACAATGAAAGCAGTGCTAAGAGGAAAACTCATAGCACTGAGTGCCTCCAAAAAGAAAGTAGAAAGACCATACACTAGCAGCTTGACAGCACACCTCAAAGCTCTAGAACAAAAAGAAGCAAATACATACAATAGGAGTAGACAACATGAAATAATCAAACTCAGGGCTGAAATCAACCAAGTAGAAACAAAAAGAACTATACAAAGAATCAACAAAACCAGGAGCTGTTTCTTTGAGAAAATCAGCAAGATAGATATACCCTTAGCCAGACTGACCAGAGGGCACAGAGACAGTATCCACATTAACAAAATCAGAAATGAAATGGGAGGCATAACATCAGAAACCAAGGAAAGTCTAAAAACCATCAGATCCTATTACAAAAGCCTAGACTCAACAAAACTGTAAAAACCTGGACAAAATGGATAATTTTCTAGATAGATAACAGGTACCAAATTTAAATCAGGATCAGATAAATAATTTAAACTGTCCCATAACCCCTAAATAAATAGAAGAAGTCATTAAAAGTCTCCCAATCAAAAAAAACCCCAAGGCCAGATGGGTTTAGTGCAGAATTCTATCAGACCTTCAAAGAAGACCTAATACAAATCTCTTCAAATTATTCCACAAAATAGAAACATAAGGAACACTACCCAATTCATTCTATGAAACTACACATACACCCTACAAAGAAAGAGAACTTCAGACCAATTTCTCTTATGAATATCAATGCAAAAATACTCAATAAAATTCTCGCAAACCGAATCCAAGAACACATCAAAACGATAATTCACCATGATCAAGTAAGCTTTATCCCATGGATGCAGGGAAGGTTTAATATACAGAAATCCATCAACATAATCTACTATATAAACAAACCATATGATCATCTCATTAGATGCTGAGAAAGCATTTGACAAATTTCAATACTTCTTCGTGGTAAATGTCTTGAAAAGATCAGGAACTCAAGACTCATACCTAAACATAGTAAAAGCAATATACAGTAAACTAGTAGCCAACATTAAACCAAGTGGAGAGAAACTTGAAGCAATCCCACTAAAATCGGGGACTAGATGAAGCTGCCCACTCTCTACCTACCTATTCAATATAGTACTCAAAGTCTGAGCCAGAGCAATTAGACAACAAAAGGAGTTAAAAGGGATGCATATTGGAAAGGAAAAAAACTCAAAGTATCACTATTTGCAGATGATATAATAGTATGGTTAAGTGGTCCCCCAAATTCCACCAGAGAACTCCTACAGATAATAAACAAGTTCAGCAAAGTGGATATAAAATTAACTCAAAGAAATCAGTAGCCTTCTTATTATCAAAGGATAAACAGACTGAGAAAGAAAATAGGGAAATGATACCCTTCACAATAGTCACAAATAATATAAAATACCCTGGTGTGACACCAACAAAGCAAGTGAAAGATCTATATGACAAGAACTTCCAAGTCTCTGAAGAATGAAATTGAAGCAGATCTCAGAAGATGGAAAGATCTCCCATGCTCATGGATTGGCAGGATTAATATAGTAAAAATGGCTATCCTGCCAAAAGCAATCTGCAGATTCAATGCAATCCCCATCAAAATTCCAATTCATTTCTTCATAGAGCAATTCTCAAATTCATTTGGAATAACCAAAAACCCAGGATAGTGAAAACTATTTTCAACAATAAAAAAAATTTCTGCAGGAATCACCATCCCTGACCTCAACATTTTTACAGAGCAATATGATAAAAAAACAAAAATCAAAAAACTTTGTTATTGGTACAGTGACAGACAGGTAGATCAATGTAATAGAACTGAAGACCCGGAAATGAACCCACATACCTATGGTCTCTTGATCTTTGACAAGCTAAAAGCATCCAGTGGGAAAAAGACAGCATTATTTTTACAAATGGTACTGGTTCAAATGGCATCAGCATGTAGAAGAATGCAAATTGATCCATTCTTATCTCCTTGCACAAAGCTCAAGTCCAAGGGGATCAAGGACCTCCACATAAAACCAGATACACTGAATTTAATATAAGAGAAAGTGGGAAGGAGCCTTGAACACATTGACACAGGGGAAATTTTCCTAAACAGAACACCATTGTCTCATGCTCTAAGATTAGCAAGTGACAAATTGGATCTTATAAAATTAAAAACCTTCTGTATGGCTGCTTTTTCAGTAGGACAAAACTGCAATCCACAGATTGGGAAAATATCTTTACCAACTCTACATTCAGTAGAGGGCTAATATACAATATATACAAAGAATTCAAGAAGTTAACCTCAAAATTAAAAAAAACAATTAAAATATCGGGGTATAGAGCTAAATAGAGTATTCACAACAGAAGAATCTTGAATGGCTGAGAAGCACCTAAAGAATTGTTCAACATCCTTAATCATCAGGGAAATGCAAATCAAAACAACCCTGAGATTCCACCTTACTCCAGTCAGAATGGCTAAGATCAAAAACTCAGGTGACAGCTGATGCTGATGAGGATGTGGAGAAAAGAAGAACACTCCTCCTTGTTGGTGGGATTGCAAGCTGATACAACCACTCTCAAAATCAGTCTGGTGGTTTCTTAGAAAATTGGACATAGTTACTACCTGAGGACCCAGCTATACCACTCCTGGGCATATATCCAAAAGACACTCCAACATATAACAAGGACACATGTTCTGCTATGTTCATAGCAGCCATCTTTATATTAGCCACAAGCTGAAAAAAACCCAGATGTCCTTCATCAGAGGAATGGATACAGAAAATATGGTACATTTACAAATACAAGAGAGTACTACTCAGCTACTAAAATCATTGAATTTATGAAATTGTAAAGCAAATGGATGGAACTAGATAATTCCACCCTAAGTGAGGTAACCCTGTCACAAAAGAACACACATGGTATTCATTCACTGATAACTGGATATTAGCTCAAAATCTTGGAATACCTAAGATATAATTCACAGACCATATGAAGCTCTAAAAGAAGGAAGACCAAAATGTAGATACTTAGTTTCTTTGTTGCATCTGCTCTCGACCAGCAAGAACGACAGGACCACCAGTTCTTCTAACAGCAGTTTATTCAGCAAGCTTCAGCCTTCATCTCTCTCCCCCAAAACCCGGGCCTCTCATTCTTATAAACTCTCAGCACCCATCTACTCATGGCAGGCCATGTCACCTCACCAGGCACGTGGCTTCAGCCAATCAGAGCATCAGGGGGGCGTCTCCACCAAATATGGACTTGTTTACACCACCAGCTCTGCATCCAGCAGGTGCCATCTTTCAGGTGTGGCTCGGGCAGCCGAAGGCGGGGGAGGCCATGGCCTCCCACAGTTCTTAGAAGGGGGACCAAAATACTCAGGGAGGAAATATGGAGACAAAGTGTGGAGGATAGAGTGAAGGAAAGGTCATGTAGGGACTGCCCCACCTGGGGATCCATCCAATATACAGTCACCAAACTCAGACATTATTGTGGATGCTAACAAGTGCTTGTTGACAGGAGCCTGATATAGGTGTCTCCTGAGAGACTCTGCCAAAGCCTGACAGAGGCAGATGCTCGCAGCCAACTATTGGAATGAGCACGGGGTCCCCAATGGAGATGTTAGAGAAAGGACTGAAGGAGCTGAAGGGGTTTGCAACCTCATAGGAAGGAGAACAGTATCAACCAACCAGACTCCCCCAGAGCTCCCAAGGAATAAATCACCAACCAAAGAGTATACATAGAGGGATCCATGGCTCCAGCCACATATGGAGCAGAGGATGACATTGTCTGGCATCAACAGGAGGAGAAGCCCTTGGTCCTGTGAAGGCTCAGTTCCCCAGTGTATGGGAATGCCAGGGTGGTGAGGTGGGAATGGGTGGGTGGGAGTGGAAACATCCTCATAGAAAGAGGGAAGGAGGGTTGGCAGAGGGGGACTTTCAGGGGGGAAATCAGGAAAGGAGAAAACATTTGAAATGTATATATATATATATAATATTCAATTAAATACTTCATATAGAGAAACTTGGATTTTTAAAAGGTGTTTTATTTCTTCATATTTTGGAAAACTTAATGAATGCTTCAGTTAGTCTTTAGTTTCTCAGTTGATGAATTTTTTATCTTGTGAATTTCAATTTTTCCCATTAATTAATTTATTTATTCTCCTTCCATCCTAATCCTAGCTTCTCTCCTTTAGGTCTCTCCCTGCCCACATGGTTTTTCCCCCATGACCCCTCCCCTTCACCTCTAAGAAGGGGAGGTCCTTACTGGGTACAAACCCACTGTGGTACATCAAGTCACTGCAGGACTAGGTATATCCTTCTCCCACTGAATCCATACAAGATAGCCCACTTAGGAGAGTAAGATTCACAGCCAGGCAACAGTCAGGGTAAGCCCTGCTCCATTTATTGAAGGCAATCCACATGAAGACAGAGAGGCACTTTCAGTACATTTATGCTGGGTGGAATCTAATTAACCTATGTATGTCTGCTTTTTGGTAGTTCAGTCTCTGGGAACCCCAAGGGGTCCAGTTTAGTTGACACTGTTGGTCTTCCTGTGGAGTTTCTATCCTGTTTAGGCCTCTCAATTCTTCCCCCGCTCCATTTAATGTTTGGCTGTTGGTCTCTGCTTATGTTTCAGTCAGCTGCTGGATGGAACCTCTCAGATGACAGGAATACTAGGCTCTTCTCTCTGCTGAGTCTTTCCCAGGCCTACCTGACTCCAAAAGGAAGATTTCTATTGAAACTATTCTTTATTATTTTGTGTAATAAATTTATTTAAGCTAGTTTATACCAAATATAATCCATTTTGAGTCCTTTAGCAGTGGGGAAGGGCTGTTATGCGAACCTAAGTAGATATAATAGAAACTACTTTTTAACTTTGTATTTGTGTGAAACCCAGTAGTCTTATTAAACAGCAATATATTTTAAAATATTTTATTGTTAATGAAAATATACGGTGATTCCTGTTAAAAAGTTTGTTGATGGTACTGTTACATTAATCAGGTTGAGTTCAATCCCTGGATCCCTCATGGTAAAAGGAGAAAGCCCACTATTACAGTTTGTCTTCTGACCTCCACACCCACACACTCATCATACAGGAATCCACAATTATACACAATAACTTAATGGAAGAAAGGAAGATTTTAGGTTCCAGGTTCTTTGTATGTGAAATACTTTCCTATTTTATGGTATTCTTGATAGTGAAAAGAAGTGGGGATTCCGATTCTTGCCTTCTCTTGAAATTAGTTCCATCAGTTTGTCTTGTATAAATTGAATGTGATAGTTTTTATTTTATTTTATATTTTATTTTGTTGTATTTTATTATTATCTTTTAGAAGCTTGTGGTTTTCTAATGAGAGACAGAAAAGTAATAGATCCAGATGAGAGAGGTGATGAGAAAGACCTGAGATGAGTGGAGGGAATGGAGGGAAAGTGATGGGAAGAGAAAGAGGAGTAGAGAAGTAGAGAAAACATATATGCTTAGACTCAACAAGCTGCCTTGCTATTCTTGTTGGCCTATAGAACCAAGCAAAACAGGAGAATTTGTTTTATTTTAGATGATGTCAATGATAATGTGACCAGAATTTATTCTGAATGAAGTAGTACTCCTTGTCCCTTGTTTGTTGGTGGTGGTTGTCTCTTAGAGTAGCATGCCTGTCTGCACCTATTGAGTGACCAAAGGTCTATGTTTTAGCATTTCTCAAGTTACTTTAACCTAAAACTGAAAAGGAAGGAAAATATTGATACAGTGAAATTTCACACATTCTTTTCTACACGGGCCAGGTTCCTTCACTTTTTATAATCACAACAGATTGTTCAATATTTAAATATTTTCAATTGTCTTCAAAAGGCAGCCTATAAAAATATCACAAGAAAGTACCAATTTGTGAGAAAAGACTTCAAAACCCTTTTTCTACTAATAATTAGTGTGAAATACCATCTTTGTACATTATTGTATATTAACACTTTTTAACCTGAAGTTCATTATCATAGGCAGATGGTAAATTATCTATAGCGATCATAACTGTTTTATGATGATCTTAACATTTTTATCCTTAGAGAAGTACCTTTACACTGTACAGAATAACTTAAAAATGGGTACTTAATAGAAAGATCAATTGGATTAGAAGTTTTGAAAAGTATTAAACACAATAACTAGAAGCTACATTTAATTGGCATAGCTTAATATTTTAGCTTTGTAACCATAGGATTTACTCTTATTACTAAATGGCATCTTAGAACAGTAATTCATAATAAATAAAATACAGTATTACTCCCTAAGTACACTTTAAAAATTTGTTCACGATAATTTTCAGCATTGCAATTTTCTACTAATATATTCTGAAGTTTTAAAATTCAATTAATATAATATACACTGAAAGGTTTTATAAACTTTTAAATTTATTGCTTATTCACAGGTTTATGTATAAAACCCAGCTGGTGTTTAAATTATAAAATTTTCTCTGTAAAAATAAAACAATCCTTTAATTTGTTTAAAATTGTGTAAACATACTTTGAACAGATAATTTAAATAATTGAAAATTTTTAGTGTAATGTGTTTTTACATAGAAATTTTCTTAAATGTATTGGCACAAATACATATGCAATGTAAAATTGTAATTGTGACAAGCACTAGTTTTACTTTTAGAGCTTTGTGAGATCAAAATCATTAATAGAATATAAAAGAAATATAATAGTTATAAGTAGCTGTTTGACCTTGGAAATATCTTCCTTAAGGAACTGTCTTAATCAGGGTTTCTATTCCTGCACAAACATCATAACCAAGAAGCAGCTGGGGAGGAAAGGGTTTATTTGGCTTACACTTCCACATTGCTGTTCATCATTGAAGGAAGTCAGGACTGGAACTCAAGCAGGTCAGGGAGCAGGAGCTGATGAAGAGGCCATGGAGGGATGTTCCTTACTGGCTTGCTTCCCCTGGCTTGCTCAGCCTGCTCTCTTATAGAACCAAGACTACCAGCCCAGAGATGGTCCCACCCACAAGGGGCCTTTCCCCCTTGATCACTAATTGAGAAAATGCCTTGCAGCTGGATCTCCTGGAGGCATTTTCTCAACTGAAGCTCCTTTCTCTGTGATAACTCCAGCTGTGTCAAGTTGACACAAAACTAGCCAGTACAGGAACATATAAGAAATTTTAGCCAAGAGTTTTTACAGCATTGTAAAAATTGTAAAATTTGTGAAAATTGATTGTAATGACCTACATAGTATAGATATGTTTGGAGAATTTTTCGTGTTAAAAACTAAAAAAAATTAGAAATTTTCTTCCGGTTTACAGATCATATGTAAATTATGTGATAGTAACATGCTACAAACACTTTTTACCTGAAACAGATCGTGATTATTTAAATTGTTTTCCAAAAGTTACTTCTCCATTGCTTTATAAATAGAATAATCCAGGAAATGAGATGAAGCACATGGATTCATGCCACATATTAACACCATTATTAACAAAACAGTAGTGTACAATATACTATCATTTGCTACAATTTGATTAGAGCTGTATGTCTTGATGTTAGAGAGCTCAGCCTACTGTAGGCAGCACCATCTTTAGACAAGTATTCCTGTACACACACACACACCATTCTTCCATGGTTTCTGACTAATTTCCTTCCCCAACTTCACCTAATGATGGATTATGGCCTGGAACTATAAGCTAAATAAATGCTTTTCTCTCCCAAGTTGATTTTCATCATGGTGTTTATCATAGCAACAGCAAAACAAAAACAAACTAAACCAGTTCCATAGCCCACTTTTTGTGTTTAAACATTTCCTAAATGTTTAGCTCTTTTGATTTTTCTGTATTCTAAATAGTCATTCTTTTTCTGTTGCATGTATAGCTAGCAAAGATACTTTCTTCATTGTGTGATCTGCCTGTTCATTGTCTTAGTTTCTTTTGCTGTTTTAGTTTCCTAAGATTTCATTTGTCATTTGCTCCTCTCATTTCCTATATTGTCAAGATCTTACTTAGAAATCCCTTTCCTGTTACTAAAAATTGAAGCACTATCATTTTTCCAATAGTAGTTTCAGGCTATACTATCTTAGGCTGAGGATGTTGAAACATTGGGAGATGAGTTTTATACATGGTAAGAAATAAGGATTAAATTGTGCTGTTATTATTTATAAAACCCAATTTTCTCAGCAGTATTTATTGAAGATATTTTTCCACTGTATATTTTTGTTGTTTTTGACAAATATCACATAACTGTAATTGCATAGAATAATATATCTGGATTCTGAATTCTATTCCATTAATCTTTATTTCTGCTTTTGTACCACAATCATTTTTTGGGTGTCATTTGTCCTTTGTGCCTCTGAATTAATTTTTGGATTATTATAAATTTCTATGAAGAACATCATGGTAATTTTGATTTAGATCATATTGAATCTATACATTGCTTTGTTTTTGTTTTGTTTTGTTTTGTTTTTCCGAGACAGGGTTTCTCTGTGTATCCCTGGCTGTACTGGAACTCACTTTGTAGACCAGACTGGCCTGGAACTCAGAAATCCGCCTGCCTCTGACTCCCAAGTGCTGGGATTAAAGGTGTACGCCACCACCGCCCACCTATACATTGCTTTTTGTAGGGTGACCCTTTCCACAAGAGTGATTCTTCTATGAATGAATATGCCATATCTTTCATCTTCTAGTGCTTTACTTATAAAGTGTCTTAAATGTTTTTGTTGTAGAGGTCTTTCACCTCTTTATGTTTATTCACAAGTTTGGATTTTGTGAGTAGATGTATGCACGTGTATTTGTGTATTCACATTCATATGTGTGTGTACATACATATGTAAACATTCAAAATTCTGAACATCCCATAGTCTTTAACATTTTAAACACTGAAAATTCAGTCTCTTTTAAAATACAAGGTCTTTGTAAAATTCCAAGATCTCTTTGAAAGTTTAAACTTGCTATATGTAGGTTCATATAAAATGAAAAAAAATTAATACCTTCTCATTTCAAGAGGGAATAACCAGGACAGTCACAATCTGAATAAAGCAAAGTCCATCTACAACAGTGTAAATAACTCAGTGTCCATAATCTGGGATTAACTCAAAATCTTCTAGGTGTCTCCAAAGGGCTTGGGTCACTTCTCTGGCTCTGCCATCTACTGTACACATAGCTTGTCTTTGGGGCTCTGACTAGCTCCATTCCAGCATTGTATCTGTTCTTGGTGATCACTCCATAGTACTGGAATCTCCAAAAATTCGGAGGTCTTTTCCTCCAAGTTGTATGCACTCTCACTGGTAACCTCTAACTGGCTTTCTTCAGAAACTCCAGCCCTGCCACACAGGTCCAAGCCTCAACTGCTCTCTATGACCACTTCAATACCAGAACCTTCTAGAGGTTACTCTAACACTGCTAAGTTTGGCTGTTAGCACAAACTACAACCTTGGCTGCCTTGGGAACACAGATTCTGTGTGTAGATCCTGAGGAAACATTTCTCAAATTTTACTTCATTGATGCTGTTCTCTTCTTAGTCCTTGCTAATTTCTCAGCGCCATTTGACCAGCTTCCATTTTTCTAGCAACACAAAGGTTTTATTTCAGTGGTTCTGCTCTCTTGTCTAATTGCTGCTGATTCTTCAGTTCCAGATGATCAGACACCACAGATATTTTAACAAAAAGGGCCCATGAAAGTCTTTGTTTCCCTTGAAACTTCATAAGCCAGGCCTCCATTGTCTGCACTGCTCTCAACATTCTTATCTTCCAAGCCCCAAAGCAGCCAACCCACACTCAATGACTTCCTGCCCAAGTTCCAAAGACCATCCACAACCCTCCCCAAAACAAAGTGAAAAGGTCTGTCACAGCAATACCCCAATTTTGGTTGGGAAACTTTTAATGATAGCTTCTATTTCCTTATGGGTTTTGGGACTGTTTTTGGTGATTTATCTGATTCTTATTTAACTATGGTACCTGGTATCTGTCTAGAAAATTATCCATTTCATCTAGATTTTCCAGTTTTCTTGAGTATAGTATTTTGTAGTATGATCTGATCATTTTTTAAAAATTTCTTCAGTTTCTGTTGTTATGTTTCTTTTTGTCATTTCTGATTTTGTTAATTTGGATATTGTCTCTAGGCCCTCTGTTTAGTCTGGCTAAGAGTTTGTCTATCTTGTTGGTTTTCTCAAAGAATGAGCTCCTAGTGTTGTTGATTCTTTGTATATAGTTCTTTTTGTTTCTACTTGGTTGATTTCAGCACTGAGTTTGATTATTTCCTGTCATTTACTCCTCTTAGAAATATTTGATTTTCTTTTTCCTATAGAGCTTTCAGATGTGATGTTAATCTCTTAGTGTATGCTCATTCAAATTTATTTATGGAGGCACTCAGAGCTATGAGTTTTCCTCTTACACTGCTTTTATTGTTTCCCATAACTTTGGATATGCTGTGCCTTCATCTTTGTTAAATTTTAAAAGTCTTTAATTTCTTTATTTCTTTCCTGACCAAGTTATCATTGAGTACAGAGTTGTTCAGCTTCCTTGTGCATGTGGGCTGTTTGTTTTTGTTTTTGTTGTTGTTGTAGTTGTTGTTATTGATGTCTATCCTTCGTCCTTGGTGATCTGATAGGATGCATGGCATTATTTCAAACTTCTTGTATCAGTTGAGGCTTTTTTGTGACCAATTACATGGTCAGTTTTGGAGAAGGTACCATGAGGTACTGAGAAAATGTATATTTTGTTTTAGGATGAAATGTTCTATAGATATCTGTTAAATCAATTTGGTTCATAACTTTTGTTAGTTTTACTGTGTCTCTGTTTACTTTCTGTTTCCATGATCTATCCATTGGTGAGATTAGGATGTTAAAGTCTCCATCTATTATTTTGTGATTTTGATTGTGAGCTTTGAGCTTCAGTAATGTTTCTTTTACAAACGTGGGTTCCCTTGCATTTAGGGCATAGATGTTCAGAATTGAGGGTTCCTCTTGGTGTATTTTTCCTTTGATGAGTATATAGTATCTTTCCCCATCTTTTTTGATAAATTTTGGTTGAAAGTCTATATTATTGGATACTAGAATTTCTACTCCATCTTGTTTCTTGGGACCATTTACTTGGAAAATTTTTTCCAGCCCTATAGTCTGAGGTAGTGGCTGTCATTTTTGCTGAAGTATGTTTTTGTATGCAGCAAAAATGATGGATCTTGTTTACATATACCTTCTTAACTGAAGTCGTTGTATTTGAACAAAACTTTATTTAATCTTGAGGAAGGAGAAATAAACAGGTTGTGTTGACTTAATTCAGTAATCTATTATCACCTCAAAATATTCAAGAATATGTAGAGTTAATAAAGAAAGAAGAAACTTGGATTAGGAGCTGATACATTGTCAAAACCCTTGATGTAAAATATTGCCTTCACTGTTTTTTATAGAATCATATGATCACTTGCATGTACTTCCTTTATCCATGGCTGTTTTATTCTTCTCTAAATGTTATTTGATATATTTTTCTAAGGACATGGCAGAATTAGCTTTTGTATGGAGACTGAGATTTCCTACCCACATACACAAAAGCAGCCCCGGCTATTTTTTTTTTCTGAATACTAACTTTAATTATCTATCACAAAGAATCTGGTTACTCCCTTTTGAATCCTATGCTACTTACATGCAATCTAAAGACTGAGTTTCATAGCACTCTTCTTGTATTTACAAGTGGAGTATAATTCATAGGAACATAGATGGTGAACAAACATCCCATAATGTGTCTATCTTGTCTACCCCTATGTTTAAATATTAATTCTGAGGTTTTACCCAGAAGCATTCTACAAAACCTTTCAAACACAAGTTTGTAGCTAACCAAGTTAATATCCTCTCTAGTCTAAGTGCTTTTATCTGCTGTATTTTGTGTTTAATTTAAAAAATAAAATTATTATTTCATGATTTATATGTTTTCAGCCAATGACTACATCTGCTTTATCATATGGACCTCCTGTACAATATACATCTGTTCAGAATCAAAGACTATCTGAGAGTTATTCATCTTCACCAAGAGTTGAATTTCCAAGGTAAATCTCACTAATAATAATCAGGTCTACCTATGTACAATTTTCACCTGTATTTGAAAGTAAAAATACATCTACTTTCATTTTAAACTTTACTTTAAACATAATACTTGTTCCCTAAATGTTGATATATTGACTCGAGAGAGACAAGAAAATCACGTATTAACAAGTAGTCTTTCTATTCAGGGAAATAACTTTAGGCACATTGGAAAAGAGTTAATCTGAGCGAAAGATGCTAGTGGTTGTAAAGTCAACACATTAATATTCTTATTTTGTGAAATAAAAGCTTAGGTTTTTTTTTGTTTTTTATACCATTAGTAGAAGGACCATGTGCTCCATAATATGGCCTATCAGAAGAATTAAATAGAGCCATAGTGATGCCAACTGGTAAATATTTAAACATATATTCATGTTCTTTTTTTCTTTAAGTGATGAAGGAGCATTTACACTGGAATGTGACAAAGGATACAAATCTGAAACAGAAATTCAGTATACAGATGCGTTTGAAACTTTAGGAGGTTCTTTTTATTATAAAACTCTCCAAGACCTAACACTAATTGAAAGTGATACACCTCTTATGGACTCTGGTTCTGAAAAGTGTGTGATTGATTCGGACTCTGATAGAGGTGTTGTCTCGGATTTTGAGTTAGAAGAACAATCTAAAGACTCTGGATCAGTAACATTGGGACTGGACTCTGACTCAGAAAAGTCTCCAAGGGATTCAGACTCTAGAAAACACTTGTTTAAAGCAGAACCTTATCAGCTAGATTCAGTCTCTGTTGAAGACTTGACCAAGACTGGGAAACACCTGCTGAGAATTGAACAGTACCAGATGGAATCTGGAGCTCTGAAACATTGGATGACCTCAGGTTCAGAAAAGTCCCTGGAAGATTCTAACTCTCAAAGACTCTCTGACTCTGACAATGAAAGACAGAAAGAAGAAAACTTCCAAATGGCTTCAGCTTCTGTACAAAGTCTGATGGAATCTGAAAAAACAAAGATGGAGAGTGAAAGTTTGTGGATGATCTCTGATTCTGAGAGTTATTCAGTGGACTCACACACAGAAAAAGGTAGAGCATCAGTATCTAAAATAAATCTGATACAAATTGATGAAACAGAAAAACCAAGAACTAAGAGATACTTGATGGAGTCTGATTCTGAACCAAGTAATACAGACTCAGATTCAGAAGGATGTGAGCTAGCCTCAGCAGCTGTGAAATACTTCATAGCTACAAAGACATTTCAGCAGAGCAGTGCTAGCAGCCAGTTCCCAAAGGATTCATGGTCTGCAAGTAGAACAATAAACTCAGACTCTGAAAGCCCTGTGATGTCCTCTGATTCTATGAAATACATGAAGAAAGCTGAAACATGCAAGAGTACCTGTAATTTGGAAAGACTCAAGGCGGCTCACAAGTCTGAGTCTCTACAGGACTGGTTAGATGCTAAAAGAAAACAATTAGATTCTGATAATGCTGGATACTGGGATAGCTCTGGAAAATATCAGTTTAGTTCTATAGTACCTCAAGAGAGCGTTGGAAAACGTCAGGGTGACCTTCAAACGTTTCAGCATAGCACTGAAAAAAAGGAAGTAGGATCCAGTTCTGATAAACATCAGGCACAATTTGGAAATGAAAGAGATCAAAGTGATCCTAAAAGTAAAAGATACCTCATAAAGACAGAGACGGGATTAGACAATGAGGGGTTTCAAATGGATGAGGAAAGAGAAGGATGTCTTGTGGAATCTGACTTTCGTGATTCAGAACGTGAGGCACACCTGCTAGAAGCCCACCGGCTTGGTGCTCGTAAAAAGGAGAATCGTCCTCCAGGTAAGGTAAAATGTATGTGGCCTCTAAAAATGTATTATACATTTTATTAATAACATCATACAGTAGCATTGGTAGATTTGGGGCTGAAACCACGTAGGAAAACCATTAAGTGATTCAGAGACTAAATATCTTAATCCCAGATTTTTATTTCACTTTTAAAATTAGCAATATTATCTTGCTTTAGATGATTTTTTTATCTCTTCATTTTAAAAGGTGTAAAGTTAAAATGCCTATAGAAACAATATTTATAGTGCCCTATGAAATAATGTTAAATTTAGCTCATCCTGGAACAAGTAAAAGAGTTTTGCTATCTAGTTACTGTAAAAAGATTTAAGTATAGAAGCCTAAGTATATCAGCTTTCAAAATATCTTTTGTTTCTCATAAAGGTTTTCCTCAAGTTCCGTAATTATCAATGGATAGTTTTTATTTATCTGTTACTCATGTTTATTTTATCATAATATATCTTAATTCTCAATTCCCTAGACAAATGGTCCTCATCTTGTGGGTTGTCACCCTTTTGGAGTCAAATGACATTTCACAAAGGTCACATATCAGATATTTTGCACCTACATTAAGATTCATAACAGTAACAAAATTACAGTTATGAAGTAACAAGGAAAGTAATTTTATGATTATGAGTCACCACAATAGGAGGAACTGTAAGGGTCACAGCATTAGGAGGGCTGAGAACTACTGCACTAATTTAATTAACTCTTTAAAACAAATGTATATGCTTTATGTAGAGGTACTATGAACTATTCTAAGCATTTTATATATACTGAGTAGTATTGATTCAGCATTGCTAGTTAATTAATTCTCACATATTTTATATATACAAATTTATTACGTCCTCCCAATACTAGAAGGTAGGTTACTGTTGCCATTTTTGTTTTACTTTGGAGAAACTGAGGCACAAATAAGTAACCAAATTAGCACAGTAAATAATAGAGTGTGAATTCATACTTCAGAGTTTATGTTGTTGACCATGAAGATGCACTATCAGTGAACTCGAAGAGGTATTTCCCATTGAGAACCATGATAATTCTAAGTACAAATTGTCTTGTACTCTGAATTTAGGCTTATCTAAATATAGTGCCCTAGTTTAACAGGCATAATTATAAATGTATTTTCACATTTTTATCCTTAGGATTTTCTAATTTATAAAAACAGATTTTAAAAATCTGAATGGACTGTAAAAAAGATTAAAGAATATTTTTAAAAAAGGAACATGAAACCTAGAAAATAATAAAATCTGAATGTTACCACAGGTTTCTAATTCTAGTGGTGGGGTGGCAGAGATGGAAACATTACTAAGGCTTCATGTCCAGGCAGCTAGCCTAGGTTAATCAGAACGTTCCAATTCTCATTGAGAGGCTCTGTTTAAAATACAAAAAGTTGAAAAACTTCTGAGGCAAGGCATTTGATGTTTACCTCTGACCTATACCAACATGCATACAAAAATGCATGTTCATGTGCACATATATGTGCACCCATAGCTGTGAACAAGCACACGTGAATGTGCACAAAATAAAGAGCATTGGTAATATAGTATGTATATGTGTTCTACAAAAATGGGAGAATTGTACCTCAAAATAGAACCTGACGTGGTGGTGCACGCCTTTAATCCCAGCTCTTGGGAGGCAGAGGCAGGCGGATTTCTGAGTTCGAGGCCAGCCTGGTCTACAGAGTGAGTTCCAGGACAGCCAGGGCTACACAGAGAAACTCTGTCTTGAAAAACCAAAAAAAAAAAAAAAAAAAAAAAAAAAGAAAAAAAAAAAGAAAAAAGAAAAAAAGAACAACATCTTCCCTAAATTGTTACATAAATAATTAGCGACCAAGCAAGACAGAATACAGATACTCCTAGTCTAGTGCTTTCTCTGTGAATTTAGGAAGCTTATAAGTGAGTGTCTTAATTAGGGTTACTATTGCTGTGACAAAATACCATTACTAAGATAACATATAATAGGAATCATTTAATTTGAGCTACTTAACATTTTCAGGGGAGTTGTCTATTATGATGGGGAGCATGGTAACAAGTAAGTCCAGCAAGCATGGTGATCAGTCACTAGCTGAGAGCTCACATCTGATCCAAACTTTGCAGGGTAAGAAAGAGGGAGAATGAAACTGGCCTGGCACAGGTGTTTTAAAGCTCAAAGTATAGCCCCAGTGATACACATCCTCCAAAAAGGCCAAACCTGCTCCAACAAGGCCACATTTCTTAATCCTTCTCAAACAGTTCCTCTTACTGGGGACCAAGCACTCAAAGATATGAGCCTATAGGGGCCATTCTTGTTCAAACCACCACACAAAAAATATTATTTGCTCTGAAACTGATCAGTTAAGTATATTTTCTCTCAGTTTGCTTGGATCAAACTAAGAGAAAAGATACTTGTCAAATTTCTTGATAATTAACATAAAGCACAGCAATATATCAACAGTTTTTTAAAACTGAAATGTATACTTACATTTAGGAAATGTGATCTATTATACTACTTTCTTCTCTTAATATAATCTTTTCTCGGTATGTTTTCTGCTTTGCTGTATATATAAACAATTTACAAAGTCTCAAATAAAACTTTCAAGTCTTAGGGTATAGAAACCTATGTAAGTTTTAGAATTTTAGAAACATATTCTTTGATTTTTTTACAAATACCATAAATGTTGCCTCTAGAATGCTTAAACACAATTTCTTATCTCTCAACTTATTTTGATAATAGGCTTTTCAGTTTACTTGGTTAAGATACCATGGACTCAAAAGTTCAAAAAATAGTCAAAAGACATTTTTGAGGGGAGTATCTGGGATTCCTCACTCATGTTTACCTATTATATGCTTTAAATAAAAATAGATACTGCAAATGTGATTTTTAATATTATTTTTATTAGACAATTTCTTTATTTACATTTCAAATGTTATCCCCTTTCCTGCTTTCCCATCCCCCTGCTTCTATGAGGGTTTCCCCTACCCACCCACCCATCCACCCACTCACTCACTCACTCCTGCCTCCCTGCCCTGGCATTCCTCTACACTGGGGCATCAAGCCTTCACAGGACAAAGGGCTTCTCTTCCCATTGATGTCCAGTAAGGCCATCCTCTGGTACATATGCAGCTGGAGCCATGAGTTTTTCAATCTACAATTAAAATTGAAATTCCTAAGTATAAGGGAAGTGTTCTTACTTGTATGTCTTCTTTAACAAACTGTTGATAAATTTGCTGTTTTTATATGGTATCTGACATTTCCCATTTCATTAATAATTAAAAGATGTTTAAAACACAGACAAAAAAACTATTCTTTGTGCTAAACATCTGTTCATTTAAGAATGAGCAATTATTCTTAAAGGAGGCCTTTACTACATGTAGCCATTCTCATTATAACAGCAATGAGTTGTAAGAAAAAGAGTTTGCTTATCTCCAGCAACTAAAACTAAAATTACTTGACTTCTGGGACTGTGCACACTAGTCTGGTTTTTTTTTTTTTTTAGCTTACTAGTCTATTATTATGAACTTCTGCAAAGTTTTCAGACATGACTATGTTTTAACTATTACTTAGAGTTATGCATGTCATAACAATTTAAACTTCATTTTAATATGGTTTTAGTACACTTTGTGAAATTTGGTAGTAGGAACAACATTATAGATAAGTGTATCTTAAAAATGATGTTACAGTATTAAAACAAGATTTTTATTGTGGAATTATATAGTAAACATTCTTTTGCACAATATCATTTTAGTAGGAATTCAAAAATAACTGAGTCCATTTAATATGATTCTAGGGTTTTGGAGACCCATTATCCTGCCTCCTAAGCTTGCCCAGGATAAGAAAACTGAAGAACAAAAGTCTGTACAGCAAAAGGATAACAGAGGTGAGTATATTCAGTAGAAATGTCTAAAAATTTAACCATATTGTTTGTTAAAATTTGGGAAAATTAATTCAGAATCTGAAGTGTTAGAGTTATTGCAAGATAATATCCAAATACAGTGATACTATAAGAGGATTCACTTGATATAATACATAGTAATATTATGTTTATAAACAAATTATGTGCATGTATGAATATTAAATATAATACTCATTAACAAGAAGCATATATTTAACAAATATTACTTTGTAAAACTTTGGCACAATATGTTACTAATTCATTGTTGGATCTTATAAGTCTTTTCCAAACTCAATCTAGATATCAGCCAAAGGCCAAGGAAACCTTATTGTCTGTTTGAGAAAAATTCATTTTCTTTTTATAGTAGGAAAGTAAATTAATTTTGCATTTTTAAATAATTTTTAAAAGATTTATTTATTATTATAAGTACACTGTAGCTGTCTTCAGACGCACCAGAAGAGGGTGTCAGACCTCATTACAGGTGGTTGTGAGCCACCATGTGGTTGCTGAGAATTGAACGCAGGACCTTTGGAAGAGCAGTCAGTGCTCTTAACCACTGAGCCATCTCTCTAGCCCTAATTTTGCATTTTATTACTATAAGTTTTCTTAGATATTTTGGTTATATTCAAATCATTTTCAATATGTGGAAATGAATGTTTGTGAGCTATGGCTTTAAACAGATTTTTCAGATCAATTCTTTGAACAAGGATGATCCATGGACACTCATAAAAGTTACCTTTTGCCTTCTGAAAATAAAAAAGAAAAGGAATAGCTTTATTAAATCGTTATGCAGTTTGTTCCTTTAAACCTTCTCCAAGTTGGCTTTTCAGGAAAATTGTTATTAATAAAACCCCAATATTGAATGACATCAGCTGCATAAATGAGCTCACTTTATGCTTTTTAATTTTCCCACATCTAGTAAGAATAAAAGTCCCTTACTAGAAAGTTCTATCTTAAAATTTGTTTCAGGCTCAGATCTTATCATAGTTATTAGAGTATGCAAACAAGAAGTACAGTCTCAAAAGCCACATTTGATGCCCTTATAAACATATCAAATAAAACATTAATCAGACAATATGGATTAACAGGATTCCCATCATGAGATATACTTCCTTAGGGTTTTTAGTGTAACCCAGTTAAGTCAATTCTGTCTGTATTCAGAAAAACTACATAAAGGCTGACAGTTCCATGTAGTTTTGCTTGCCCAGCATATGAGTCAACACATTGAAATATTCTATTTTCCTTGTATATGCATACAGTGTCCTGGAATTAATCTGTCTATCCCCTACCATCTCAGGTTCAGTGCTGCCTGGTGTGATATTAGGGTCAGCAGCCAAGTAAATTCAAATAACTTATACTACCTCAAATAGTTAGCTAAGAAAGTTGTCCTTCGGATATGGGGGAAACTTACAAAAACACTTATTTTTTTTAATTAGATATTTTCTTTATATACATTTCAAATGCTATCCTGAAAGTTCCCTATACCCTCCCCCCGCCCTGCTCTCCTACCTACCCACTCCTGCTTCTTGGCCCTGGCATTCTCCTGTACTGGGGCACATAAAGTTTGCAATACCAAGGGGCCTCTCTTCTCAGTGATGGCCGACTAGACCATCTTCTGCTTCATATGCAGCTAGAGATACGAGCTCTGGGGGTACTGGCTAGTTCATATTGTTGTTCCATATATAGGGTTGCAGACCCCTTCAGCTCCTTGGGTGCTTTCTCTAGCTTCTCCATTTGGCGGCCCTGTATCCCATCTTATAGATGACTGTGAAACATAGAACACCCAAAATACAATTTGCAAAACACAAGAAAATCAAGAAGAGGGAAGACCAATGGGTGGATACTTCATTCCTCCTTAGAATAGGGAACAAAATACCCATGAAAGGAGTTACAGAGACAAGGTTTGGAGCTAAGACGAAAAGATGGACAATTCAGAGACTACCCCACCCGGGGATCCATCCCATAATCAGCCACCAAACCCAGACACTATTGAATATGCCAGAAAGATTTTGCTGAAGGGACCCTGATATAGCTGTCTCGTATGAGACTATGCCAGTGCCTGGCAAATACAGAAGTGGATGCTCACAAAAAAAAAAAAAAAAAAAAAAAAAAAAAAAACACTTATAAAAAGGCAAAGATCATTAAATTCTCTATTAGAAGTCCCTGCCCACATTTGTAAAGCTTATGATCTATTGATATAAAGCTAATGTGTGGTATCAGCAATATTCATTTTTCATTCTCCATTATCTCATACTTTACCAAGATCTTTTGTCTTGATTGGGTTTTATGAAAAATGTAACAAAATATTTTTGTAGAAAAACTATATAAACTTAACCAGAAATACAAGTCATGAATCTTTTAAAACCTTTGAAAATGGCTTTACATGATATTTTATTATTCTTACTATGATGTGATGGCTACCTTATAAAAAATAGATTCATTTTTGGGGATAGCTGCATTTAGCAGTCAAATTTCTACATTAAAATATGAAAACAGTAGATAAATAAAGAAAATCTGGCTCTTAGTGCATGGTTATAAACCATTCAAATTTTGACATTGAATACAAGGCAACAGCAGTGAGACATGTCCCAGAGATGATACAAAGTCCAATATATTAGGAATGATTACACTCCTTGTGGCATTTTCTGCCTCAGTGTACAGTATAGACAAAAAATGCAATCTGTCTCTGTGTTTCAAATATAAAGGTTATTAGACTCATGTTTTCATATTGATTAAAGGACAAATCCTTCCTGTAAGCATTTGTATATGACCCAGAAATAGCACAGCCCTCATCATAATATTTCTTTAGTTTGTGGGCACATATAGGATTGTCCAAATTCTATTACACAGTGGATAGCCTAGTAGGTCATCAATGGGAGGAGAGGCCCTTGGTCCTGTGAAGGTTATATGCCCCAGTATAGGGGATTGCCAGGGCCAGGAAGCAGGAGTGGGCGTGTTGGTGAGCAGGAGGAGGGAGGAAGGGATAGGGGGTTTTCAGAGGGGAAACTAGGAAGGGGGATAACATTTGAAATGTAAATAAAGAAAATATCTAATTAAAAATAGTTATGTATGGAAAAAACTCAAAACAAAATAAACCATTCACTTTCTTTTAGAAAAACAAAGCAAAGGCAGTTTTAAAACCAGATAATTTCCAAATCTCAATTAAAAATAAGAATTCTATAAATCCTTTTAATCTTCTCATTTTTAGAGGTCGAATTAACCTTTTAACAAGGTGGTAAAATCATTGGAAATTATGTAGACATCTGATACAACAAGTGCTTGATTGAAAAAAATGAAATATAAAGCACATTTACTGTATCTACATAAAGAAATTATCCATTTTTTATGTTTTGATTTTGATATACTTTGATAGAAAAAATAATTGAAACAAAAATGATTGGTTCTAGTCACCAATTCAGTTTTCTATATTCAAAGCTTTTGAATTTCAAATTAATCCTCAGTGACAGAGCCAAGGGAGTTATGTCTTATTAAATTTTTTACCCCTTTTCTGGTCTGGATGATTTTTCAGTACTTATGAAGCAATAATAGTTAAATGTATTCATATTATTTTTTATTATTTAATCATTCCTCAAAGTCCCTCACTAACCCCCTCCAGTCTGCCCTCCAGCAGTTCCCCATCCCATTCTTCCTCCCCTGTCTCCAAGAGGATGTCTGAACACCCCCACACCTCCCTGCACCCTGCCAGGCTTACCAACTCCCTGGGGCCTCAAGTCTCTCAAGGGCTAGGTGCATTTTCTCTCACTGAGGCCAGACCAGGCAGTACTCTGCTATATATGTATTAGGGGCCACTGACCAGCCACTGTATGCCCCCTGGTTGGTGGCTCAGTGTCTGAAAGATCTCAGGGGTCCAGGTTAGTTGAGACTGCTGGTCTTCCTATGGGGGTCATCCTCCTCCTCAACCTCTTCCAGCTTTTCCCCAATTCAACTACAGGGGCTCCCAACTTCAGACCGTTGTTTGGGTGCAAGTATCTGCAGTCAGCTTCTTGTTCAGCCTCTCAGAGAGCAGCCATGCATGCTCTTCTCTTTAAGCACAACACACCATTAGTAATAGTGGCAGGCCCTGGATGGATCCCAATTTGGGCCTGTCACTGGACCTCTTTCCCCCAGTCTCCTCTACATTTTTGTCCCTGAAGTTCTCTCAGAAAGGAACAACCCCAGGTCAGAGTTGATCTCCTGTCTTTCTATTGGAGGTAGATTCCACATGTTCTCTCTCCCCACTGTTGGGCATTTAGTCCAAGGTCCCTGCCTTTGAATCTTGAGATTCTCTCACCTCCCAGGTCTCTGGTACATACTAGAGGGTCCCCGCCCCCACCTCCTACCTCTCCAGGTTGTGTATTTCCATTCTGCTAGCCTTCATGGCTTCAATCCTGCCTTCCAATACCTGATCATGTTCCTCTTTTACCCTGCCACACCCCCTTCACTCTCCTACTCTGTTCCCTCCCTCCCTCTGCCCTCTGCTTTTTTTCCCCCTCCAACTGGGTTTGAAGCTTCCTCACTTGGGCCTTTCAGCTAATTAACCTTCTTGAGTTTTGTGGATTGTAGCCTGAGTATTCTGTACTTTTTTTGGCTAATATCCACTTATAAGTGAGTACATCATCATGCATGGACTTTTTTTAGGTCTGAGTTATCTCACTCAGAATGATATTTTCTAGTCTATTCATTTGCCTGTAATATCTTTTTTTTCAATTTCAATTTATTTTTAATTTATTTTTTACACTCCTATTCCATTCCCCATCCTCCCTTATCCACCCTCTGACTACTCCACGTCCCAAACCTCCTCCCCAACCCACCCTGTCTTCACATGGATGCTCCCACCCACCACCCCACCTGACCTCTAAACTCCCTGGGGCCTCCAGTCTCTTGTATCATCTCTGAATGAACACAGACCCGGAATTCCTGTACTGTATGTGTGTTGGGGGCCTCATATCAGCTGGTGTATGCTGTCTTTTTGGTGGTCCAGTGTTTGAGAAATCTTTGGGGTCTAGATTAATTGAGACTGCTGGTCCTCCTCCTACAGGATCACCCTTCCCCTCAGCTTCTATCAGCCTTCCCTAATTCAACCACAGGGGGCAGCTGCTTCTGTCCATTGGTTGGGTGCAAATATCTGCATCTGACTCTTTCAGCTGTGTGTTGGGTCTTCCAGAGAGTGGTCATTTGTGAGCGCTCCACAGCCTCAGTAATAGTCTCAGGCCTTGGGACCTCCCCTTGAGCTGGATCCCACTGTGAGCCTGTAGCTGGACCTTCATTTCCTCAGGCTCCTCTCCATTTCCAACCCTGTAATTTTTTTCAGACAGAAACAATTATGGGTCAGAGATGTGACTGTGGGGTGGCAACCCCATCCCTCACTTGAAGCCCTCTCTTCCTGCTGGAGGTGGGCTCTATAAGTTCCCTCTCCCTACTATGGGGCATTTAATCTAAGGTCCCTCCCTTTGAGTTATCCTTGTTCTTAATAGCTAAATAATATTCCATTTCTTCAGTTTCTTTTGGTTGAAAGTCTATTTTATTGGGTATTAGGATGGCAACTCTCCTTGTTTCGTGGGACCATTTGCTTTTCATTTCTGATTTTGTTAACCTGGATACTGTCTCTGTGCCCTTTAGTTTGGCTAAGGGTTTATCTATTTTGTGGATTTTCTCAAAGAACCAGCTTTTCGGTTGGTTGATTCTTTGTTTCTATTTTGTTGATTTCAGCCCTGAGTTTGACTGTTTTCTGCCTTTTAATACTCTTGGGTGTGCTTGCTTCTTTTTCTTCTAGGGCTTTCAGATGTACTGTTGTTAGTGTAGGATCTCTCCAATTTCTTTAAGGGCACTTAGTGCTATGAATTTTCCTCTTAGCACTGCTTTCATTGTGTCACATAAATTTGGGTATGTTGTGCCTTCATTTTCATTGAATTCTAAAAAGCCTTTAATTTCTTTTTTTAAAATTTCTTCCCTGATCAAGTTATTGAGTAGAGAGTTCTTCACTTTCCATGCATATGTGGATTTTCTGTTGTTTCTGTTGTTATTGAAGATCAGCCTTAGTCTGTGGTGATCTGATAGGATGCATGAGATTATTACAATCTTCTTGCATCTGTTGAGGCTTGTTTTATGATTATATGGTCAATTTTGGAAAAGGTAACTTGCAGTGCTGAGAAGAATGTATATTCTTTTGTATTGGGGTGAAATTTCTGTATATATCTGTTAAATCCATTTGGTTCATAACTTCTGTTAGTTTCATTGTGTCTCTGTTTAGATTCTGTTTCCATGATCTGCACATTGCTGAGAATGAGGTGTTGAAATTTCCCACTATCATTGTATGAGGTTCAATGTATGTTTTGAGCTTGATTGAAGTTTATGAATGTGGTTACCCTTGCATTTGGGGTATAGATGTTCAGAATTGAGACTGTCTCTTGGTGGAATTTTCCTTTGATGCATATGAAGTGTCTTTTCCCATCTCTCTTGAAAACTTTTAGTTGAAAGTCTATTTTATTGGGTATTAGGATGGCAACTCCCACTTGTTTCGTGGGACCATTTGCTTGAAAGAATTTTTTCCAGCTTTTAATACTGAGGTAATAACCGTCTTTGTCATTGAGGTGTGTTTCTTGTATGCAGCAAAATGCTGGATCCTGCTTGCTTATCTAATCTGTTAGTTTATGTATTTTTATTGGAGGAATTAAGCCCATTGATATTGATAGATACTGTTATGTTTGTTATAGTTGGCATTATGTGTGTGTGATACTCTCCTTTTGGTTTTGTTGAGAGATAATTAATTTTTTTCCTTCATGTGTTGGAGTTTTCCTTCTAGAATCCTCTATAGGGCTGGATTGGTAGATATTATTTAAATTTGGTTTTGTCATGGAATATTTTGCTTTCTCCATCTATGGTGATTGAGAATTTTGCAGGGTACAGTAGCCTGGGTTGGCATATGTGTTCTCTTAGGGTCTGCATGACCTCTGTCCAGGCTCTTCTGGCTTTCATAGTCTCTGTTGAGAAGTCTGGTGTAATTCATATAGGTCTGCCTTTATATGTTACTTGGCCGTTTTCCTGTTATATTTTTTAATATTCTTTCTTAGCTCTGTGCATTTAGTGTTTTGATTACTATATAACAAAAGGATTTTCTTTTCTGGTCCTTTGAACAAGGAATCCTTGCTCTCTTCATCTATTCCTATTATTCTTATGTTTAGTCTTCTCATTATGTCTTGGATTTCTTGAATGTTTTGTGTTAGAGGTTTTTCTGTTTCAAATTTTGTTTGACCATTGTGTCAGTATCTTCTAAGGTATCTTGTACACCCAAGAATCTCTCCTCTATCTCTTGTATTTTGTTGTTGATGCTTACATCTTTATTTCCTGGCTTCTTTCCTAGGTTTTCCATTTCCAGGGTTGCCTTCATTTGTATTTTCTTTATTGTTTCTACATTCATTTTCAGGTCTAGGACCGCTTTGTTCAATTCCTTTATCTGTTTGATTCTGTTTTCCTGTATTTCTTTAAGGGGTTTATTTGTTTCCTCTTTAAGGGATTCTATCTATTAACCTGTGATTTCCTGTGTTTCTTTCAGTGAGTTATTTATATCCTCCTTAAAGGATTCGCTATCTTCATGAGATAAGAATTTTAGGTCTGCATCCTGGTTTTCAGGTGTGTTGGTATATCCAGGGCTTGCTGTGGTGGGAGAACTGGGTTCTGATGGGGCCAGAGTATATTGTCTTTTGTTGTTTATGATCTTTTGCTTGCCTCTTGCCATCTGTTTATCTCTGGTGTTAACTGGTTTGGTTGTCTCTGTCTGGAGCCTGCCTCCTGTGTCCCTGAACTGCTGCAGGTCTCCTGGGAGGCCTGTGGCCCTGGCTGTAGCAGACCTCTGGGCAGGCCTTAGACTATAGGGTATTCAGAGGAGCACATAAGCTGATGGTTTGCCCAAGCAGAAGGCACAGGAGTGAATGTGGGTCGAATTTAAGTGGGGAGTCGGGGTGGGGTGCAGATGGGTCCTGAGTCCACTTGGCTCTTCAGGGTTCTCAACTGCTGCAGTTGTTTGGGAGCATCCCTTACCTGTGGCCCTGGCTGTAGCTGACCTCCTAGAGGGCGTTCAGACTATAGGATCTTCAGAGGGGCAGACACATTGATGGTCTACCCAGGTGGAAGATGCAGACATGAAAGTCATATTATTTTTATCACTATATTAGCTTCATTTTAATTGAAAATATTTTTCTCCCATTGCAGAAGCAGTAAATTTAGAATTTGCAGAATTAGCATTATAATTTCATAGAGATTCTGGAAATAAATCAAATGTACAGGCAGCTGCTTTAATCATAACAGTGAAGACATAACTTAGTATATTAGTTCATTTTTTACCATAATGTAGTATATGAAGCAAGTTACAGTATAAAGAAAATGTTTTTATAACATTACTCTGAAGGTACAAATTGAGGAGACTTGTCCAGTGATAGCATTTTGTTTAGCACAGTCCTAAGGTCATAGAGAGAAACAAATAATAAGGAACATGGAACACATAATTAGCTGTGTGTTTTCTGGTTTCTTTCTCTTATAAAGCAATCACTATTCAAACTAGCAATATTCACTTGAATATGCTTATTTAATATTATTACCTCCCAAAGATTCCATCTTCTTAATAATGCTTCCTTAGATTAGACGAGAACCTGTGCCCCTCATTGTTTTACTTTTATTTACATCTGAATAATATTTCATTGTGTATATATGCCAAAATTTCATTCCACTCATCAGTTGATGGACATCAATGTTTATTCAACTTCCTAGCAATTGTGAATAGAGAAGAAAAATGAATGTGGATTTCAAGTATCTCTGTACAAGTTATAAAGTCCTTTAAATATATGTCCAGAATGGTATAGTAAATATATCTACTTCTAGTTTACTAAGAAAACTCCAGACTGAATTTCAAAGGGGATGATGCACTACTTAAAACTCCTATCAACAACATATAAGGATTCCCTTTCCCCACATCCATACCAGCAGTTCTTACCATTTGCACAATTCTTATGATGGCCATTTTCTCTTGGGTGAAATGGAATCTTAGAGTAATTTTAATCCTGCATTTCCCATAGCTCAGGGGACCTGGCATACTTTTTCAATAATCAACTAGAGATTTGTATTTCTTGTTTTGAGAAATTTCTTCTCAATTCCCTAGTCCTTTAGAAACAAAGCTGCTATTCTCAATCTCATGTGGCTCTTTACTTCAGTCCACCACCTCTTTTTGCAGAGTTCCTTGAGCCTCAAAGGGAGGGACTTGATGCAGATATCTTATTTAGGGCTGAGTGTTCCAACGTCTCTCTTTTTCTGCATATTTTCAGGCTGTTAGTCTCTGTACTTAACTCTCATGTGCTGCAGGAGGAAGCTTCCCTGATGATGGCTGAGGAAGACACTTGTCTGTGATTATAGCAGAAAGTTGTTAGGAGTAATGTTATTGCTATATTCTTTAGCAGAACACTAGTATTTGATTTTTTCCCTAAATCACTGGTCTTAGGTTTTTAGCCACCCTAGCAGCATTGGATATGGATTGAATCTCATGGAATGGGCTTAAATCAAAGCAGGTATTAGTTGGTAGTTCCCACAAGCTTTATGAAATTATTATACACATTGTGTCTTGCAAGAAGGTCACTATTATAGATTGAATGGTTTGTAGCTGGGTTGGTGTTTACCTTTCTCCTGTGGTAGCAAGCAGAGTACCTTCCAGTACCATGACATTAGTCCATAGGGGTGAAGGCTCTAGTTAGGTACCAGATCAACTTCTCCATACTCAATTGAGTCACTTATGTGTTGTCTTTAGCAATAGGGCTTTACCATCAGTTTGTGGAAAACAATCAGAAATCCTTGGCAATAATTGAGTTGTTTGAGGTTTCCAAAGGGACTTTTTGGTTAGCTCTATTAGATGTAACCAATTCATGGTACTGGAAGCTTAATGTGATGATGAGGTGTCTAATCGGGGCTCTGTCTCTCTCATTATTTGGTAATTTCTTGTAGGTTGCCTTCATTTATGTATATATTTTAGGAAGCTTTTACTGTATTAAGTATCCATATGACCCCTCAAATGGCCCACAGTTTAACAGTTTCCCCCTGTATTCTCTTCTTTTTCCATCTCCCCCCTCATTCTTGTTTGATACTCCTGTACCAGCCACACTCTCACCTTGACAGTTCATAACTATCTATTCTATTTCTTCTTCCTAGGTAAATGTATCCCTACACCCGGGCCTTTATTTTGTACTAAACCTCTGTAGTAATATAGATTATCTCTTGCTTGTCAATGACTTTAACAGCTAACATCCATTATAAGTGAATACATAATATATTTGTCTTTCTGGGTCTGGGTTACCTCACTCAGGATAATATATTTTCTGGTTGCATCCATTGACCTGCATATTTATAGATATTGTTTTTTAATTTTTCCATTATAATTTATTTATTAATTTATTTTACATCATGATCATTGTACTCCCTCCAGTTCTCTCCTCATAGAATTTCTCCCCAAGCCATTCACTTCTCTCATGAGAGGGTGGAGGCCACCCAGGTATCCCCCTACCCTGGCATATCAAGTCCCTGTAGGGCTAGGAGCATTCTCTCCCACTGAGGCCAGACAAGGCAGCCCAGTTGGGAGAACATATTCCACAAACAGGCAACAGCTTTAGGGAGATTCCTAGCCCAGTTGTTGAGGACCCATCTGAGCTGCACATCAGCTATATATGCAGAGGGCCTATGTTCAGTCCTTGTATCCTCTCTGATTGGTAGTTCAGTCTCTGAGAACTACCAAGGGTCCAGATTTGTTGACCTTTTTGGTCTTCTTGTAGAGTTTCTATCCCCTTCAGGGCCTTCAATTCTTCCCCTAACTCTACCATAATATTCTCCAAATTCTGTCCAATGTTTGGCTATGGGTCTCTACATCTGTTTCATTCAGCTGCAGAGTAGAGCCTCTCAGAGGACAGTTATGCTAGGCTCCTGTCTGCAAGCACAATAGAGATATCTTCATTTTCATTGAATTCTAGAAAGTCTTTCCTTTCCTTTTTTATTTCTTCCCTGACCCAGAGATAATTGAGTAGAGAGTTGTTCAGTTTCCACGAGTCTTTAGCTTTTCTTGTGTTTCTTTTATGGTTGAAGTACAGCTTTTAATTCATGGTGTCTGAGGGGATAGATATAAGCCTGTATTTCAGTTTTCTTCTATTTGTTGAGGCTTGCTTTGTGGCATTGTATTTGGTCAGTTTTGGAGGAGGTTCCATAAGGTGCTGAGAAGAAGGTATATTCTTTCATTTTGGGGTGAAATGTTCTGTATATATCTGTTAAATCCATTTAGTTCATAACTTCTGTCGGTTTCACTGTGTCTTTGTTTCAGTGATCTGTCCATTGGTGAGAGTGGGGTATTGAAGTCTCCAACTATTATTGTGTGAGGTTCAATATGTGTTTTGAGCTTTAGTAAAGTTTTTTTTATGAATGTGGATGCCCTTGCATTCGGGTTATAGATGTTCAGAATTGAGACTTCATCTTGGTTAATTTTTCCTTTGATGAGTATGAAATGTCCTTCACCTTCTCGTTTGATTAATTTTGGTTAAAAGTCTATTTTATTAGATAATAACTTGTTTTTGTTTTGTCCTTTTTTTCCTTAATTTTTTTTCTGGCCCTTTATTCTGAGGTAATGTCTATCTTATTGCTTAGGTGTGTTTCTTGTATGCAGCAGAATGAAAGATCCTGTTTTTGCATCAATTCTGTTAGCCTGTCTTTTTATTGGGGAATTGAGTCCATCGATGTTGAAAGATTAATGCCCAGTGATTGTTAATTCCTGTTATTTTGATGTTGATGGTGGTTGTGTGTGTGTGTGTGTGTGTGTGTGTGTGTGCTATGTGTGTGTATATGCATGCGTGTGTGCACAGACGTGCATGTGTGCTTTCCTTGGTTTTGCTCATAGGTATTACTTATTTCCTGTTATTTCTTGGGGGTAGTTATCCCCCTTGGGTTGGAGTTTCCTTATAGTATTTTCTCTAGGGCTTGATTTGTGTATAGAAATTATTAGAATTTGGATTTATCTTGAAATATCTTATTTTCTCCATCTATGGTGATTCGGAGTTTTGCTGGGTATAGTAGCCTAGGATGGCATCTGTGGTTTTTTAGAGGTTGCAATATATGTCCAGGTCTTTCTAGCTTTTAGAGTCTCTATTGAGAAGTCCAGTATTTCTGATAGGTCTCCCTTTTTATGTAACCTGGCCTTTTCCCCCTGCTGCTTTTAATATTCTTTCTCTGTTCTGTAGATTTTGTGTTTTGATCATTATGTGCCAGAAGTATTTTCGTTTCTGGTACAGTTTAGTTAAGTAATCTATAAGCTTCTTGTGTGTTTATAGGCATCTTTTACTTTAGATTGGAAAAGTTTTCTTCTTTGATTTTGCTGAGATTTTCTGATCCTTGGAGCTAAGATTCTTCACCTTCTTCTATTCCCATTATTCTTAGATTAGGTCTTTTCATGATATCCCAAATTTCCTGGCTGTTTTGTATCAGGAAATTTTTAGATTCAACATTATATTTCACTGATGTATCCATTTCTTTTCTTTTATATTCTTTGCCTAGGATTCTGTCTTCCTTCTACTGTATTCTCTTGATGATACTTGTGTGTGTTGTTCCTGTTCTCTTTTCCAGGTTTTCCATCTCCAAGATTCCCTCTGTTTGTGTTTTCTTTATTGATTATATTGCCATTTTCAGGTATTGAACAGTTTTATTCCTTCACCTGTTTAATTGAATTTTCTTAATTTTTTTAGAGATTTTTTTCTCTTTAAAGGCTTCTTCTACCTATTTGATTTTATTTTCTATATATCTTGTTTTTTATTATTATTATCTTTAAGCTTTTTTACTTTCCAGCCTTTATTCCCCTCCTGGTCTACCTTCTGATAGTTCCTCATTTCATTCCTCCTCCCCTAACCCCGACCCACCCCCTACCCTACTGGCCCCTCTCCTCTGGGTCCTCTCTCTAGGATTAAGTACATCTTCTCTCCCTCACTGAGGCCAGACCAGGCAGTCCTCTGCTCTATATGTGTTGGGGACCTCCTATCAGCTAGTGTATAATGCGGGGTTCGTGGCTCAGTGTCAGAGATCTCAGGGGCGCAGGTTAGTTGAGATCTTCCTATGGGGTTGCACTTCTCCACAACTTCTTCCTGCCGTTTCCTAGTTCAGCCACAGGAGTCCCTGGCTTCAGTCCATTGCTTGGGTATAAGTATCTGCATCTATCTCAGTCAGCTTCTTGTTGGACCACTCAGAAGGCAGTCATGCTAGGCTCTTGTCTGCAAGGACATCATAGCATCAGTAATAGTGTCAATCCTTGGAGATGGATCCCAATTTGGGCCTGTCACTGGAGCTTCTTTCCCTTAATCTCTTCCCCAATTTTGCAGTTTATTTAGACAGGAACAATTCTGGGTCAGAGTTTTTGACTGTGGAATAGCAACACTATACCTCCACTTGATGCCCTTCCTTTCTTTCTAGTGGAAGTGTGGACTCCACAAATTTCCTCCTGCCACTTTTGGTCGTTTGATCTAAGGTTCTTCCCTTTGAGAGTTTCTTGTCTTCCAGGCCTCTGGTAAATTCTAGACCCCCCCAGCCTACCCCCTACCTCCCAAGGTTACCTGTTTCCATTCATTGTGCTGGCCCTCAAGGCTTTACTCCAGTCTCCCTGCCCCCCATACCTGATCATATTTCCCTTTTCCCCTCCCCCTCCTCTCTCTCATCCATGATCCTCCCTCCCTCTGCCCTCTGTGATTGCTTTTTTCTCCCTCCCCAGTGTTATTGAAGCATCCTCAGTTGGACCCTTCAACTGGTTAACATTGAGTTCTGTGGATTGTATCCTGGGTATTCAGTAAATTTTTTTGGCTAATATCCACTTATTAGTGAGTACTATTCATGACCTTTTGGGTCTGAGATACCTCACTCAGGATGGTATTTTCTAGTTCCATCCATTTTCCTGCAAAACTCAGGATGTCCTCATTCACAGTAGCTGAATAGTATTTCATTGTGTAAATAAACCACATTATCTGGTATCCATTCTTCTGTCATGGGACATCTAGGTTGTTTCCAGTTTCTGGCTATCACAAATAAGGCCTCTATGAACATATTGGAACACGTACCCCTGTGGCATGATGGGGCATCTTTTGAGTATATGCCCAGGAGTGGTATAGCTGGGTCTTCAGGTAGATCAATTTCCAGTTTTCTGAGGAACCTCCAGATTGATTTCCAGAGTGGTTGTACAAGCTTGCAATCCCACCAGCAAAGAAGGAGTGTTCCTCTTTCTCCACAACCTCGCCAGCATCTGCTATCACCTGAGGTTTTGATCTTAGCCATTCTGATTGGTGGTTAGAAAAGAAAAATGCAATTTTAAAAAGTTATTCTTTTATTTTGGAGAATTATAATTATATAGTTTCCCCTTCACTTACTTTCCCCAAAACCTCTCATATACCCCATTTTTTCTCTTTTAAATTCAAGGCCTTTTTGTTGTTGTTAACTGGTATTACATACATGCGTGTGTGTGTGTGTGTGTGTGTGTGTGTGAAAATAATATATTGTATATTACGTATGTATGTATCCTAAACACATAATTATTAACTCCCTAACTATAGATTTTTATAAATATGTGTTCCATAGCAGTCTTCTCAACCAAGGTCTCCATCTATGGTAAAGATAGACCAAATTTGCAAATAAGTACAGAAATATTTTAAAAGGTTGATTAAATGTTAAATTTAAATTCCAAACATGTTAAATGACATGTCAGAACGTTTTAGACTCTTCCTAGATCTTTAACATATAAATATATACAAAGCACTCAAACTATTCTCTAAATAGTCATCTATATTCATCTAGCATACATACATACATACATACATACATACATTTATTTATTTGTTTTTAATTGTCTTTAATCTTTTCTTACAGTCCAGTCATTATCCCCCTCCTGGTTTGCCCTCCTCGTTTCTTCCTCATACCATTCCTCCTTCCCAATCTCCAAGAGAGATGACCCCCTCACACATATACACTCCACCAGGCTTCCCACAGTCTCTGGGGCTTCATGTCTCTCCAGGGTTAAATGCATTTTCTCTCACTGAGGCCAGACCAGGCAGTCCTCTGTTGTGTATGTGCTGGGGGCCTTGGACCATCTAGAATATGCTGCCTAGTTGGTGGCTCAGTATCTGAGAGATCTCAGGGGTCCAGGTTAGTTGAGACTGCTGGTATTCCTATGGATTCTCCCTCCCAGGTCCCTTCCTCCCTCTGCCCTCTGTAATTGCTTCCTCTCAAGTGGGATTGAGACATCCTCACTTAGGCCCTTCGGTTGGTTAGCCTTCTTGAGTTCTGTGGATTGTACCCTGTAGAGTATTTGTGGGCCTATATTATATGGAACTTGTTGTGTTCAAGTTCACTCTTTCATACTGATTCTCTGTCTTGTTCCATTCAGTACACAAAATGCCCTATTAAATATTATTATTATATTTCCTTTTCCTGTAAATTCTGTCTATGCTTTCAAATGCTGTTTTGTATATAATGTATATGTGTATATAAACGTGAACATATGCATAGCTGTATCTCTTGGTGAGTTGATACTTTTATGATTCTATGACCTTTATCTTTTAACAGTTTTTCTCTTAAAAATATTCATTTTTGCTTTTGAGTATTTCTTACTTATTTTGGTTAGTATGTGAATGCATTTTCATTTTTCATATCTTCAACTACAATATGCATGAAAACTAAAATAGGATCTTAAAAATGTTTGTAAGATGCTACCCAACATCATTTGTTGAGTTTTTAAAAATTTAAACCATTATATAATAAAGAAGGAGTCAGGATTGCCATTTTCTTTTGTGGTGATAGTGTTATGGTTCATTCCTTTGTTCTTTTCCTATGATACTGTCTTCCTTTGTGTTTCATTTCTTCCCTATCCCTCCCCAATCTCTTTCTTTCTCTCTCTCTCCCCCCTCTCTCCCTCTCTCTGTGTGTATCTGTGTGTCTCTGTGTGTGTGGATGTGCTGTAAAATCTTTCTTCATATATGATACACTTTATATGAGGTTACCTTTAAGTATTAGTATTAAGTATTTACCTATAAGTTCTTACTTATAACAGCCATCTTAAGGTGAATAAAAATTTAACTTCCATTGCATAGGAGTTACATTTCCTCTTACTTATACACTTCTGTATTGAGGTTAGTTTACATATTTAATCTTATAATTTAGAATTTTATAATAATTATTTTAATATTCTGAAAGGTTTGAATTTTTTATACTGGGATTAAAATTCATTTACTCAATGCAAATATACTATTACAATAGGCTGTATTAATTCATATATTTATATTTGCTAGTATGTTTATAATTTTGTTTTCATAGTTAACATTTTTATTTCAATATGAATTTTTTTATTATTTCCTATAGGGCAATTCAGAATTGGACTTTGTAAGTTTTTGTTTGCCAGACAAAGAGTTTCTCTTTATTTACTTTTTAAAACAGTTTTACATGGCATAGTACTTGTTGTTGGCAGTTTTTATTACTTCCGAAATTTTGAATATATCAGTTGATTCTCTCTCTTTTTTTTTTGGATTGAATCTTCTGTTGAGAATTCTGCTAACAGTGATTACTCTATGCATCATAAATGATTTCCTTACTATTTTAAAATTTCTTTCATTTGCTATTTTAATTAAGTGTCTTTGTATGGATTTCATTGGACATATATATTGTTTATATAACTTTATTTCATTTTATTTTATAGTTTATATTAGGTTTGTATGACTTCACAGAACACTTTCTTCCTTAGATTTGGGGATTTTGTTAAATCCATATTTGTTCAAATAATAATTTTTCCTTGGTCTTTCTTTATTCTTCTTGAGTTTCCTAAAATATGTATTCCTTTTTTTTTATAGATACATACTAACATTTTCAGTTTTATTTCAAAAGTATTCTGAAAACATTGAACCAGCATATAAGGGATCTATGTGCCTAGTAGAAATACGGTTCAGTAAGCCATTGATTACAGACTGGTTAGCTGATGAAACATAAACGTTCTTATTATGCGTTTGCAAGTTTCAATTTAAAAAATACATATTTAATTAGCAATTCATTTCAAAGTCTATGAGTGATTTAAAGCCAGATGCATCTGAAACTAATTGCATTATATATAGACTTGCTTGCCAACATTTTTACAATGCATCTCAGTTTTTCAGTGTTAAAAATCAGCTCTTCCAAATGAATCTTCTATAAAATAACTCATATTTTGAACATTCCTCTGTATCTGCCTGGTCTGTACAACCTACCAACCTCATGTTTTTTTAATATTTTTCTTTTTTAAAAATTAATTTATTTTTTACACTCCATATTCCATGCCCCGCCCCCCTCCACCCTCTGACTGCTCCATATCCCACACTTCCTCCCCATCCTATCCTGTCTCCATGTGGATGTCCCCACCCCCAACTTACCTGACCTCTAAACTCCCTGGGGCCTCCAGCCTCTTGAGGGTTAGTTAGATCCATCATCTCTGAATGAACATAAACACGGAAGTCCTCTACTGTATGTGTGTTGGGGGCCTCATATCAGCTGGCATATGCTGTCCAGTTGGTGGTCCAGTGTTTGAGAGATCTCAGGGGATCTGATTAATTGAGACTGCTGGTCCACCTACAGGATCGCCCTTCTCCTCAGCTTCTATCAGCCTTCCCTAATTCAACCACAGGGGGCAGCTGCTTCTGTCCATTGGTTGGGTGCAAATATCTGCATCTTACTCTTTCAGCTGCTTGTTGGGTCTTTTGAAGGGCAATCATGCTAGGTCCCTTTTTGTGAGTGCTCCATAGCCTCAGTAAGAGTGTCAGGCCTTATAATTTCATCATACCTTTTTTCCTTTTTTGCCCCCAAGTAGATAATTTCCAATTAACTGTCTTCAAATTATTTGATTTTTCTTCGTCATGATTTGTTTGCTACTGATCTACTTTAGTGAAGTTTTTCATTTAATTATTGTATTATTTAGCTCTTTGTTTTCTACTTGAACCATTTTAACATGTTATCTTTGAAACTCACTTTGTTGATGGCTTTTTTTCTCATACTGCTGATCATACTTGCAACTATTATTTTGATTTATGTTTTAAGTAAATCATGTATCTCAATTTCACTAGAATTGCTTTCTGGATATGTATACAGTTCTTTTATTTATTATGAACACATTTCTCTATTTCACTGTTCTCTTTAACTTTGACTTTTTTTCTTTTATTGGATTTTTTCTTTGACTTTTCACACTATCACCAGCACATTAAAAAATAGTCACTTTTCCAAAACTTAATACAAATGACAATATTCAAGAGAATATCCACACCAAGTAACCTGTTTTAACTCTCATTAACCCACAGACACCTATAATATATTAGTTCTCGCTAAGAGATTAACTTCTCATACATTAAGATTCATTTTCGTGGAGTAGAATGAAATCATTTGCCGTAAAAGCCTAACAAACATAAGTTTCTATCCCGAGAGCCCAGTAAAAGCCACAGATGGGAATACTTATCTCTAATCCAACTACTCTCAAAAGAAGGCAGGCAGAAAGAGTAAAGTCACCAGAGGCTGGAAGGCAAGTTTGGCTGGCATATACAGTAGTGAATAGAGAGAGAAACACTGTTTCAAACAAGATGTAACATGTGCCCTCACTCCTACAAATAAATAAATGCATGGATGTGGGTACACATGTATGCTTCATTTACATACAAAATAAGATTATTTTTTATTAATTACTGTATTTGTTTCCATTTCAAATGTCCCCCTGCCAGGTCTCCCCTTCACAAATCCCCATGCCATCCCCTTCCCCTTTGCCTCTAAGAGGGTGCTCCCCTACCCACCTACCCACTTCTACCCTACTCCCATGGAATTCCCTTTCTGTGGGGCAACAAGCATCCACAGAATCAAGTGCCTCCCCTCCCATTGATGCCAGATAAGAGGGTCCTCTGCTACATAAGTAGCAGGAGCCATGGACCAGCCCATGTATACTCTTTGATTGGTGGTTTAGTCCCTGGAAGCTTTTAGGGGTCTGGTTAGTTGACATTGTTGTTTTTCCTATGGGGTTGCAATCCCCTTCAGCTCCTTCAGTCCTTCCCCTAACTTTTCCATTGGGGTCCCTAGGCTTAATCTAATAGTTGGCTGTGAGTATCTGTATCTGTCTTAGATGCTGGCAGAGCCACTCAGGACAGCCATGCCAGGCTCCTGTCTGCAAGCACTTCTTGGCATCCACAATAGTGCAATAGTGACTGGATTTGTTGTCTGTGGATGGGAAGATCCCAAGGTGGTCCTGTCTCTGTATGGCCCTTCCTTCAGTCTCTGGTTCATTTTTGTCCTTGTGTTTCTTACAGTAGACAGGAACGATTCTGGGTTAAAAATTTTAAGATGAGTGGGTGGCCCCATCCCTCAACTAGCGGCCATGTCCATCTACTGGAGGTGTTTTTTTTTTTTTTTTTTTTTTTTTTTTTTAAACATTCTCTCTCCCTGATGTTGGGCATTTTGGTCATCTCGATTGGGTGCCTCTCCTATCCCTGGTGTCTGGAACTTTCTAGTGTTTCTCAGTTCGCTGCACCCCACTGCTACATATTAATATTCATTCTCTGTACTTCTCTCCTGTGTCTACCCATATTGATCCTGCCTCTCAGTTTTTCTCCTCTTTTCCCCTCCCGTCTCCCACCAAGGTCTTTCCCTCCCTCTGCCTCCTGTGATTATTTTGTTCCCTATTCTAAGTGGGATTGAAGCATCTACACTTTGGCCTTCCTTCTTGTTAAGCTTCATTGTTCTGTGAATTCTTTTTTTCAATTTTTTTATTAGATATTTTCTTCATTTACATTTTAAATGCTATCCTGAAAGTCCCCTATACCCTCCCTCTGCCCTGCTCCCCTACCTACCCACTCCCTGGCGTTCCCCTGTACTGGGGCATATAAAGTTTGCAAGACCAAGGGGCCTCTCTTCCCAGTGATGGCCGACTAGGCTATCTTCCCCACAAGCTCTGGGGGGGGGGTTCTGGTTCATATTGTTGTTCCTCCTATAGGGTTGCAGACCCCTTCAGCTCCTTGGGTACTTTCTCTAGCTTCTCCATTGGGGGTCCTGTGTTCCATCCAATAGATGACTATGAGTATCCACTTCTGTATTTGCCAGACACTGGAATAGCCTCACTCAAGACAGCTATATTAGGGTCCTGTCAGCAAAGTCTTTCTGGAATATGCAATAGTGTCTGGGTTTGGTGGTTGTATATGGGAATTCTTACATAATGATTTCTTTTGTAGAGACTAAGCTCTATCAACCTAAAAGAATGACTATCTGAAGTAAATGACCGTATTTCATTTATATCTTGAAAAGTAAAAATGACATTTAATTAAGCAGAAAATTTAGGGTCATTGCTTCTCTTTGAAAAATCAAATAAAAGCCACCATAATACTTTGAAGAAAGTTATATTTTGTTTGCACATGTTTCTATTGTACTGTGAACATTAATGTTAGGCTCATACTTTGATACTTTTGCTCATACTATATTCTTTTCTCTTAGTTTCTAGAATTCAGCTAACAAGATACAAGAGTGAAGACAAAAATGTGAGATTCGAAGAGGCATCTTCAAGTCTCAGTGACAAGCCACTCTCGCAAGAAAAGTTAAAGAAAAAGCACAGCTATAGCTTTTCTCCAGACTCTCCCACATTCACAGATGAAAAGCATCACAGAAAAGCTAGCCTGAAAATATCTGGCTATAAGCGCCAGTGCAAGGAATATAGATATCCCCATAGTTGTGAAAGTTTGAAGTATCAAATCAGTCCCATTCCCCTAAGTTCTGAGACTTGCACCTCTAATGTATCATCATTTGTTGACAGCCCAACTTCTAAAAGTCCTAAGTCTGTCACAAGAAAGAAGTCTCGAAGAAGTATTACATATTCTCCAGAACAGGGAAGTCAAAAATGTACTAGATGTTTTATGGAAATCAGTAACTCATCTTATCATAAATGCCTCATAAATTCTGATGATTCTGACTCAGACTCTCCATTACATGGCCAGATTTCCTCACATTCTAAATATTCTCTGCGCTCTAAAACTATCAGACACTTCAAGACTTCTCGAAATCGCCCTTTATCTCAATCCCTGGATCCTCAGCATTCTGTGGTCAGCCGCTGTTCTCTGCACAGGGAAGATTCTAAACATTCTATAGATTCCACCTCTTATTTACATTGTGAAAGTTGTGCATCTCTTCAAAACCTTAAGGGCTCTTCTGTTACACACACCATTTCTAAGACCACTAAGAAAATCATGGGCCAACATAGTACCCATGGCCACATATCAGGACCTGTAAGATTGTCTCAAAGTGAAAGCAAGTTCAACCTTACTGCTCAACCTCAAAATGAGGATACTCCTGATGTCAGTGATAGAAATATCAAAGCTGAGGCTAATGTTGAAGATAAACTTCTTTACAAAGATGATACAGACCATGAAGATGAGACAAATACTGAAGATGAAACGGATGGTGAAGATGAAACAGACACTGAAGATGAAGATGAAGATGATACCAAAGATAAAAAAGATCCTAAAGACAAATCTGACCCTGATGGCAGTGATCCCAAAGATGGCAACTCTGAAAATAATACTGATAGCAACAATGGGTCTCAACCTAGTGGTTCTTCTGGACCTACAGGTGGACCTGATTCCAGCAATGATGGTGACTCTAAAAATGTAACTGATCACAAGAGTGAATCTGACCCTACCATTGATAACGCTACCAACAGTGATGTTAACTTGAAATATAGCACTGATGAGACATGTACCAACAATTTAGACAATGCTTCAGATCTGGCAGAATATTTCAATCATCACAATAATGCTGACTTCAAGGGTCGCACAAACCCAGCCTCTGGAAACAAAACTAGAACCATACTGGACTATATTTCTGGTTCCAACAATGAGGACACTGGCCCTAGAAATACGATGATAAAAGAAAAAATTGCTTATTCTGAGAATATTAGATTGCTTTCCAACAGTTATCAAAATAATGTCATTAAAAATGGGAGTGAACCAAGCAGCAACCCAAGCCCCCAAAACAGCTATGGGCTCCCAAAAGACCTTGACTCTAACTCTAATATCAATCCCAGTAATGCTACTAACAATACTGTTAACCCTAACTATGGTGCAAAATCCACGAGCACTGCTATTTACAAAAAGACAGCTGCCCTAAACTATTATTCAGATATTAATGATGTCACAGGGTTTACATATGAAGTAAGGTCAAGTTTTGTAGTCAACTCAAACTATTTTGACAGAAAGAAATATGCTGGTAGACTCAGCTTTGCACTTCACACTATCAATGCCATTGATACAAATAATGTTATCACCTGTACTAGTGCTGTTAGGTCTAAGTTTGCTTCTGAAAAAACCTCTGTCCTAGACACTAAACATTCCCCTAGATTTAGTCGTTTCAGGAGTTTCAATGTTATCATCAGCCCAAATTATAATACTAAAAATAGTCAGAATGCTAATAAATCCAGTATCAGCAATATTTACAACCTACCTGCCACTGAATTAGAAATAAATATATTATCTGTTCTTAAAATCATTTATGGAAATACCCCAAATTTTATTGCTGGAACAAACTATCCTGATTTTTTGATAACCTCGGAATTTTATGAACCACTTAAGCTTTGTAGAGCTTATAAAATTTTTGATAACCAAAATATTGATGCTCCATTCCAAGACTCTGCTGGATACATGGACTCTCATAATTCTACATATGCCACTGGGTCCATGGTTGCCCTTGATGCCAAAGAATCTGGCTTTTTAAAATATTTTCCTAGGATCCAGAATACAATTGGCATCAAGGATCCTTCTTGCCCTTTCAAGGTGTTTTCAAATCAAAATATTCTAGTCCCTAGTTTCGATGTTATAGTGGAAGCTGAACTGCCAGATATTATGAAGTTTACTATATCATCAGGTGCTGTGAATCAATTATTTCAGGTAAGTTTACTTAAATATACATTTCAAATTCATTCTCCATTTCTTGTAATCTTACTACTAGTGTATTGAACATATGTTTAAAATTATTTTATTTAGTTGGATACATAAACTGTGGAATAGAGTAGATAAGTTATCCAGTATTACTTATTTGAAACCTGAGTGTCAGGAGTATAAGTTTCAATAGGAAATATCTGTCTATACCTTTGGTGAATAGAAAAAATATCATTGACTAGGCTGTAATAGATGTTTCTACTTCTCGATTTTCTTAACAGTGTTTGAATAGTCCATAAATATAAACCTAGTCACAGGAAAGCTAGTAAAATTTTTACACATGTACCCTCCTTTTGGTTACATTCCTCTTCAGTGAAAGAGGAAATACGAAGGGAAGGATGGGGGAAAGGGACAGAAGGAAGGAGGACAAAAGAGAAGAATGGTGTAAATTCATCATAAGTATTGTGAATGAAACCCTTTAACCAAAATCAACTTTGAAAACACTTGTGTTTTAAAAATGGGTATCTGAAGTAGCTATGACATTCTAAACTCTGAATTATTTTGATGACATATCAGAAAGCAAAGTTCCCTACCAGTAGCTTTTCGACCTTTAATTTAAAACCTGTCTGATTTATTTTTCTTTATAATAAGTAAACATATATTTTTATCAAACATTTCCTCTAGTAGTCTGAATTACATGCACAAATTAAGGTTGCTGTGGCATTTGGAAACCTATATTTGACAACTGTAAAGCACTGGTTTTTTGGGGGGGGGGTTGTTTTATTTATTTATTTATTTATTTTTACAAAACTACCGAAATGTTCTCAGTGGGCATAATTAAATTTATATACATTGAATTTTAGCCCTTTTATATATTAGACAAAGTAAATAAATAAACTCAAATTTTATTTTAGTATCTGGATAAATGTTTAACTTCCTCTAATTTGTTTTCCATAAAATAAGTAAATAAATATTTAAAATAGCACAGATTTAAATAGGCAAAATAAAAGTACAAACTTATCTCCTTCGTGTTTTTACTATAATAGAGAACAGTTTTATGTTTTTTCTTCCAAGAGACACCATCTTCCTAGAAACAGCAAGAATGTTTTTCTTATATAAAATTAAAGGGAGTGTTGGCTAGTATGAGTAATAAAAATATTTGTGAGATAAAAATCTTTAAAATTAAAAGAATTCTTTGTTTTTCTTTTTTTCAGTTATTCTCTCAAGTGAATCTTCGTTTTCACTAGAACGAAGAAAATTAAATATGTTTTATTCTTTTTTGGCCAAATGAGAACATGTTTTTATTAAAGTTTACAAGGTTTGAGGAATGCAGTTATCATATTGTGTTTTACGGTTAAAATCATGGCATTTAAGAACTGTTTCCCAAGGGATACAAGACCAAATATGCCTACAAAATAGGCTGCATTAACATAGAAAAGAAATATTTCAAGTGCAAGGCCTTCATTTTTTTCTCAAATTAAATTAAGTTTAAAATGACCTTTTAATGAACTATATATCCAAATAAATACTATATCTGGTAATATTTTTCTAATATTTATACCAGGACTAAACAGTTGAAATATAACCAATTATAGTAGTTTTGTTGGAGATGAACAGATTTCACAGTTAATTTTGAATAGCTTTAGAAAACAATGCATTTTATGTGCCGTCCAAAACAAAATATTTTTCTGTTAGAGTGATTGCATTCTTTTAGACATTTGATATCTCATATTTCCCTGATTTATACATTCATATTTTCCCATTGAAAACAATTATTTAGAGAACATGGATGTTTTTCTTATTCATACAATTAACAAAATGAGAGAATTTCACTTTAAAGAACTCACATTTTTCACCAATCATAAGTTAATAAAAAAAAACCAACCCAGCTCCAGCATACATAGTTAAGCCACTTGCATCTTTTTATTCAATTATTTAATAGACATTTAATATTTGAACAATGCTGTAAACTTAAAAAACTAGAGACTAAGTTAAAAACATAGCTGCTGGTCCCTGAAGAACTCATAGTATACTAATCTTCATAAAAAAACAAGTACACATTTGAAATAGCAGATGAATAAAAACAAATTTAACAGCATCTGAGTTTTCATAGTGGCTGGAAATACTGCCAATGTATTTAAGTTAGTTTGAAGTATATGTGTAGGTTATCATTTTGTGTTACAGGTTTTAAAAGTAAATAAATAAATAAATAAATAAATAAGTACCCAGAGTCATCTCTTTTATGGCAATGGTTAATTTTGTCTGAAGTAGAACTATAGCTACATTACTAAATGACTAATGTCACTTAATAAGTTATCTAGAAGTTAGATTATAAAAGCAGAAATAATATAATTCTATATCTGATTAGATTTGAATGACTTGCAAGAACTTATTGGAACCATTCAGAGCAAGCCATTTTGTATTTACAGCAGAATGTGTGAAATACAAAATGATAACATGGAACAATTCAATACTCTCATATAGTCAATTAAAATTAGAAACATAATAGTAGGCATTTCAATTAATAAATGTCTGCAAATAACAAATGTGCTCTTTTTGTACTGAATTTCACTTAATACTTTTAAAAGATGCTTCAAAATTAATCAGTAAGTATATTCTTTTTTTTTCTTTTTTTTTCTTTTTTTTTCCATTTTTTATTAGGTATTTAGCTCGTTTACATTTCCAATGCTATACCAAAAGTCCCCCATACCCACCCACTCCCACTCCCCTACCCACCCACTCCCCCTTTTTGGCCCTGGCGTTCCCCTGTACTGGGGCATATAAAGTTTGCAAGTCCAATGGGCCTCTCTTTGCAGTGATGGCCGACTAGGCCATCTTTTGATACATATGCAGCTAGAGACAAGAGCTCCGGGGTACTGCTTAGTTCATATTGTTGTTCCACCTATAGGGTTGCAGTTCCTTTTAGTTCCTTGAGTGCTTTCTCTATTTCCTCCATTGGGGGCCCTGTGGTCCATTCAATAGCTGACTGTGAGCATCCACTTCTGTGTTTGCTAGGCCCTGGCATAGTCTCACAAGAGACAGCTATATCTGGGTCCTTTCAGCAAAATCTTGCTAGTGTATGCAATGGTGTCAGCGTTTGGAAGCTGATCATGGGATGGATCTCTGGATATGGCAATCACTAGATGGTCCATCCTTTCGAATTATAAGTTTTTTTGATTAATTGAGAGATGCAATAGATAAGCCTTTGCTTTCGAAAGACTATATATATAGGAAGATAGTCTGAAATGGACAAAAGTTGCAAGACGTACTTTAAGTGCTATTCCTAATATAACAAGTCCTTCCTAATCTTAAAACCATGGAGGGATATTTATAGGCTTAATTAATGTGATTAATAGACTTTAAAATGAATGTTAAATTTACACATAGTCCAGAGAATGCAGTATATTTTAAAATGAAAAGACTCCTTATTTTATTTATGTAGAAATAATCAGTTTGTCCGATCCTGGCCTTTTATAAGTATGCTATATTTTCTTACAATGGAAGATATATTTCTTAGAAATTTTCAGTCTGAGATACCAGAACAGATATTCTGTTCAAAGATAACTGCAACTTGCTCAAGGTCTGTTAATTATTTAACTTCTTTACTAACAACATCACCAATGTAGCAGACCTTTCTATAAAATAGCTATTTTATATATTAATTTAATATATTTTCCTATTACTAAAGTGCTTTGATGGTGTCTTAATGTATTACTTGTCAGATAAGGATTTTAATATTCCATAATTTTTATAGTGCTGTTATTGAACCAGGAGCACTATTGTATTAACAAGTGATCTTCCATTTAACTACTCCTATAACTAAGATGGAGACTTGAAAGTATTCAGTTGAGATGGAGTAAACTGAATTGGATTTTCATTTTGAGATAATTACAGGTCTCAATTGAATGTAACTAAAAATATTTGTAATATACAACACATAATATGTTATGATAATATATTTCCAAGATATATATAATACATATAATATATATGCTATATGTCCTGTATATATGTCTTATATATGTATACATATGTATATATAACTATTTTATATACTTGTGTGTGTATATATATATGTGTGCATATATACATATAAGATGTATACAAAAATTCTGAGAGAAAATATGATTAAAAATAGCCCCTTCAAAAATATAAATCTTTTAATTGTTCTCTGGATAATTTGGGAGAAAAATCATTATTAATCTTATAAAAGATAACAATGTTCCCTTTAATTTTAGTATTCTAGAGACAGAGGAAAGCAGAACTCTGTAAGTTCAGCATAGCCTTGTCTGTATAGCAAATTCCAGATAGTCTAGCTAAAGTTACAGAACAAAACTGTCTCAGCAAAGAAAAATAGTTAAATTTTGTTTAAAACTTCACTCTATAGTTTCATGATGTGTAGTTTCTTAGTGAAATACAAACCTACACAGACATAAGTGAGGAATCCAAAGTGAACCAGATGTTTCAAGTTCCAAGTAAGGAATAGCTTTGTTACTGTTCCAGTGTATAGACAGATCAATGCCCATGAACTTCCTGTAGGAAATTCAGAACCATAGTTTCCCAGGTTACTCAGGGTTTCTCATCTACCTCTATCTTTATTATAGGACCAGAGCTGCATTTTCACCTAACAAATTGTATACTACCATTAGATACATAAAAGCTAAATAAAATATATAGCTAGAGAAAGAAAAATTGAGTTATAGTCACTGAAATGACAATTTCTAGATAATTATAGAAGGTGCTCAACTGGAAAAAATGACTAATACTGTTAATTATGAAAGTGTTATGCAAAGTTTCAGAAAAATTCAATTTATATCTCCTTCAAAATATTCTCCAGTACAAATTATAAATAGTATATGACACAAAATAGGTTGAGAAATCAATGATGGAATAGAAGATATATAAAATTTGGGATTATTAAAGCACTTCTAAATACTTAAAATTGTGAATGTTTGCATTACTATTATCCCCATTTTCCAAATGAGGAATTAGAAACATAGAATAGTTACATAATGTTTCAATGCCCTGTGAAGGCTCCATGCCCCAGTATAGGGGAATGCAAGGACCAGGAATGGGTGTGAATGTGTTGAGGAGCAGGGGGAGGAGAGAGGGGATAGGAAATTTTTGGAGGGGAAACTAGGAAAGGGGATAACATTTGAAATGTAAATAAAATATCTAATAAAAAAGAAAAAAGATATAAAATAAAAGAGCCTTAAGCATATACAGTTAATTTATATATAAGATGTAGCATGATATTGTAACAATCAAATGTGGTAAGCATGAAATTAATCTACTATAGTATATACATAGGTTATGCAGTAAACATCACTGTGGCCCACCTTAGTATTTTAAGAAATAGTATTATCCCTATTATTATGAGGTAATCATAGCAGTTTCTTGGGTAAGGATTTGAACTTTTGAAGGGTTGTAATATCTGAAATTTTCTATTAAATAGAATAAATTATTGTAAGGAAATATATTTTATTTTATTATCACTTATAACTCCCTAGTTTCTTTTTATCCTATTGTTGCAGCTCAGACTCCAAACAGGTAGCAGACAAAATGTTGACCTTTGATTAATGAAAAGAATACCTTGGGATGGAAAAGACAAAAGCACAACCAAGAAGGTTCTGAGGAGATGAGCAAATAACTTCAAAAGAACTACAGTGTTCCCTGAACAATGTTTATTTTATGTTTATTCTTAGATATTCACCCCATTATATGTCCATGTTTTTATTGTCTATTGTGGCCACAAATACTTCAAAGTACCATGTGACAATTGCCCCTTCCATATGATTTACATGTGGCAGAGTATGGAATTAGGAAAAGGACACACTGTAGTCCTTTTCTAGACAGCATCCAAAAATAAATTTTACTACTATATATTCATAATATAGATGAGCTTTTCAAGCAAATTCTTCCTTGTATTATTCTCTGTATTTTGAAGAAGAGGGCTTTAACTTTAAAAAAATTTAAGACAGATAAAATTTTTTTTTAGTATTGTGGAGACAATTCTAGATTTAAAAGAACCCATACTAAATCTATAATTTATTGTTAATCTTAATTGTTGTTACTGTTTTGTGAGTGTGGAGCTCGAAATTAAAATAGTTAAGACTCATCAGTATTGTGCAGTGTTTGTTTAACTTTATCTCATTCAAGTGGAGCTACCTTGCAAAAAACAGATTGGATAGAACTTCACAAGAGACCTGAAAAATATCAATTGAAATGGTTGAAATTTTATTTCTTTTGCAGTTAGAAGGCAGAGTTAGTTTTCTAGGCATACTTTAATAAACACTTTATATTGACATTGCATTTCCAGGTTCACTACATACATAGGCAATTGAGCCATGCTAATTTGACAAACCTTTATATAAGATCCAGTTAAGAAACTTGTGCTCTAGAAAGAAAGAAAGAAAGAAAGAAAGAAAGAAAGAAAGAAAGAAAGAAAGAAAGAAAGAAAGAAAACTTGTGCTCTATTCCTTACTTAAGTGTCTTCTCCAGCTAGCTAAGTGTCCCAAAATTTTCTGTTTCTTGCTTTGTATGTATGTATATGTGTATATGTGTGTCTGAGTATGTGTCTGTGTGTATATATACACACCATGTTCTTTTTCATAAAATTTCCTTCAACATAAAACTTAGTTCTTCATAAGCCTCATATAAACAATATTAAATGGCTTTATTCGGTCAGGTCGTCGAATTTAGATGTTAGTACATTTTGAGGAATCACCAGTAGTTGAATATGCATAGAGTTCATGGTGTAGATGAGGAAGTGATAATAACATACATTGAAAACAGATCTAAGAACCCTGTTTACAATAATAGAAAAGTAAGACCTCTCTCAGAAAACAGATAACTGTTAAGAACTTAAAGCAGGGTAACAATGTGTTCTGATTGGGCTACAAATAAATCAGATTATTGGTGTGGAGGATGGATTTGAGAAGAATCTGAGAGTAAAGAGTACTAGAAAGCTATCTATTATATATCCTCCTGCATTACTCTATACTCAGATGGTCTTGAAATAAGGCAGTAAGCAGTAAAAAAGAAGAAAAAGTATGCTGAAGATAACAGAAGCTGAGGAGAATGACGATCCTGTAGGAGGACCAGCAATCTCAATTAATCTGGACCCTTGAGATCTCTCAAACACTGGACCACCAAACAGACAGCATACACCAGCTGATATAGGCCACCAACACACATACAGTAGAGGACTGCTGGGTCTGGCTTCAATAAGGGATGATGCACCTATCCCTCAAGAGACTGGAGGTCCTAGGGAGTTTAGAGGTCAGGTGGGGTGAGGCATGGGGATATCCACATGGAGAAAGCAGGTGGGGAGGAGCTGTGGGATGTGGAACAGTAGGAGGGTGAATTGGGGCAGGGGCAATAAACTATGGATTGCAAATAAATAAATTATAAAAGAACAACTTAACCTCTAAGAACAGGAGCAGGGGATGTATCTGAATCTCTTGCCCAACTTTGGATCCCTTTCCTCTAACTGGACTGCCTTGCCTAGCCACAATATAAGGAGATGCTCCTAGTCTTACTTCAACATGAAAAAACAAGGCAGGTTGATACCCATGGGGGGAGCCTTCCTTTTTTGAGCGTTTTCTGAAGAAAAAGGGAGGATGGTAAGATGATTGGGATTTGAGGTGGGAGGGAGGGACTGAGAAGACAGGTTTGAGGCTAAGCTCAGATTAGTATGTAAAGTAAACAAATTAATTGACACAAAAAATATAAAAAGGAACAAATTAAAACTGCTGAATAATTGGCTACTTAAGGAAACTCAGTTTTCTATTATAAATGATATTGTTGCATGATTAATCAGAAAATAGAGAACAAGGAATATGTGTATTTCCTCTAGTTTTTAATAACAAACCACACCCTAAGTGTGTGTGTGTGTATGTATATAAGAGTTCAGTACTTTGTACAAAAGTTTTCTGAGTTACTCAACTTGATCACCTTGAAGATACAATTAATTCTCTAAAATAAACCAACAAAGTTGTCAGTATGTAAGAAAATTATGGCTTAAAGCTCTAAAGTATTCTCCAGAGCTCCCTTGTTGTCCTTTCTAACTAGGGTTCCTGGTTTCTGAAGTTGACCCCTATATATTCACATGTGAAGATTTGGAGCTGTGTCCACAGATGAGAGAAAACATTTGGTATTTCTTTCTGGATCTGGGTTACCTCATTCGATATATATTCTGCAAATTTCATTTTTACTCTTTTACTGCTGAATACTATTCCATAGTTTATATGTGACATATTTTCCTTATCCATTTTCCATATAAAGAACATTTATGTTGATTTCATTTCCTAGCTATTGTGAATAGGGCAGAAGTGAACATTGCTAAATAATTTTCTGTGGAGTAGGATATTGATTCGTTTGAGCACTTTCCAAGAAGCAGTATAGTTGGATTATTGTAGTAGACTTATTCTTAGCTTTTTGAGAATTCTCCACACTGATTTGCAGAATGGCTGTACTAGTTTATACAACCAATAGTAAATGGTGGCTGTCCCCATGTCCTATAGAACAGTTATTGTTTTGTTGTACTTGGGCATTCTAAGTTAAGATACAATCAAGCTATTGTGATTTGCATTTCCCTAATTACTAAGAAGGATAAAAATGTTTGAAATATTTCTTAGCTGTTTTATTTCTTTTGAGAAATAAATGGGCTATGGGTCCATAGCTCAGTTATTGAATAGGGTTTTTATTTTCTATTTTATTGCTTTGTTTTGGGGAGTATTTTTAAAGTTCTTTATATATCTTGAATATTTGTCTTCTGTCAGATGCATAGCTGAAAAAGATCCTCCTCTTCACTCAATTATTTCCTTAGCTGTTTAGAAACTTTTAATTTTATGAGGTCCTGCTTATCAGTTCTTGGTCTCAGTTTCTGAGGATATGGAGTCCTTTTGGGAAGCTACTTCTTCACCTATAACTTGTATGTTACTTACTGTTTTCTTCTAGCAGTTTCAGTTGAACATTGATGTCTTTGAGTAAATCATTATTAAGTATAATAACCTATGTATATTTTTAATCTTCTACATATGGACATCTAACATTCATAACATTTGTTGAAGGTGTCTTTTCTCCAGTGTATTTTTTGGCAATTTTGTCAAATATTAGATGGCTGTAGTGATTATTACTCTCTTTTGGATATTTAGTTGTATATTGGTCTACATGTCTGTTTTTGTGCCAGTACCATACACTTTTTATTACTGTAACACTGCAATATATCTTAAAATCTGGAATGGTAATCTCTCCAGCTTTGTTTGTCTTATTCAAGATGGTTTTGGCTATCTGGAGACTTGTGTTTCCAAATGAATATTAGAATAGTTTTTTATTTTCTGTAAATAATTAGGTTGGAAATAATTTTATTGGATTTCATTGAGTCTATGAATAGTACTAAAAGTACAATGGTCATTTTCATAATGTTAATTATATCAATTTTTGAGCATGACTGTCTTTTCATTTCCTACTATCTTTCTCAATCTTTCTTCAAAGATGTAAGGTTTTCATTATAGAGGACTTTTACTTCCTTTGTTAGGTTTATTCCTAGATATTTTACTTTACTTGAGGATATTGTGGGTGAGAGTTTGTCAGTGATCCTTTTCTCAGTGTAATTCTCATTGGTGTATCACAAGAGGAACAGAGATTGAGTTGTCAACTTGGCTCAGTATCTTGACAGTTTGCTGAAAATGTTACTCATTTTTAGATGTTTTCTGGTAAACTTTTTGGCATCTCTTATGTATAATATTTTATCACCTGCAATTATGAATATTTTGATACCTCCTATTTGCCTCTTTGTAACCCTTTAATTTCCTTTTCTTTCCTGATTGCACCAGCTAGTACTTTAACCATTCTATTAAAAATCAATGGCAATAGTGAACCTCCTTGTTTCCTTCCTGGTTTCAATGGGATTGCTTATAGTTTTTCTCCATTTAGGATGATGATGACTGTGGCTTTTTCATAAGTAGACTTTATTATGTTAAAGTATATTTCCTCTAGTCCTACAATATCTAGGACATTTGTTATAAAGAAATAATGGATTTTGTCAAAAGCCTTTTCTTTGCACCATTCTACGTATATCCATCTAGCTCGACCAGCACCATTGGTTGAAGATGGTTTCTTTTTCCACTGTATGTCTTTGGCTTCATTGTCAAAATTTAGGTGTCCATAAGTGTGTGGGTATATTTCTTAATCTTCAATTCAGTTCCATTGATCAACATGTCTGGTTTTTGGTTTGTTTGTTTGTTTGCTTGTTTTATTTTGTTTTGTTTTGTTTTGTTTTGTTTTGTTTTTGGCAAGAGGAATTTTATTATTTCTTCAAGTTCATTATTTTCTGAGGATGTCAATCTCTTCTTCATTTACCTTTGGTAACTTGAATGAATATTGAAATCCATCCTTTTTTAAAGATTTTCTAGTTTCATGGATTATAGGTTTCTAAAATATTCCATTTACATATTATGAATTTCTTTGTAGAGTATTGTAATATTTCCCCTTTTATTTTGTATTCCATTAATTTGAATCCCTTCTTTCTTTTGGTTAGTTGGGCAAAGGTCTGCCAGTTTGATTTTGTTGTTGTTGTTGGTTTGGTTTCTGTTTGTTATGTATCTTCTCAAAGAACTGCTTTTTAAATTCATTGATTTGATGCTTAAATATCTTCAATAATTCTCTTTACTGAATTCAGAATTCAAATCATGTATTGTCTTCATTATTTCATTAAGCCTTGTGTTACCTATATCAACATCATCCAGACACTTATTGCTATCCTCTTGAAATTCAATAAGGTTACTTATCCTCTTTATTAAACTTCATTAATTCTTTAATACAATTTATGAGTGATCTGTTAAATTTTATCATGTGATTCACCTAGGTAATTCTTGTTAAATACATTTATACTGGACTAGTGTGTTTGATTAGAGAATGTTGTCTTGTCCTTTAATGATTGTTTTTGTGTATGCCATGTGATGCAAGAATGTGCAGTTCTTCCTTTGATTGTGTGTCTGATGAGATATCTTTCTAGAACATTATCCATTTCATTTAGATTTTCCAATTTTGTGGAGTACATGCTTTTGAAGTAAGACCCAATGATTCTTTTAATTTCTCGTTGTCTGGTATTATATCTTCCTTTTCATTTCTGATTTTGTTGATTTGGATACTATCTCTCTGCAATTTTGTTAGTTTGGCTAAAGGTTTATCTATCTTGTGGATTTTCTCCAAGACACATTTCATTGGTTCTTTGTATTGCTTACTTTGGTTCTAATTGATTGATTTTAGCCCTGATTTTGATTATTTCCTGCCATCTACCCCTCTTCTGTATGTTTGCTTGGAAAATTTAAACAAAAAGGATGATTTTATTCTATATATCTTCCCTGACAAAGAGATCATTGAGTAGAGAGTTGTTCAGTTTCTCTGAGTGTGTGTGTCTATGTATTCATATGTGGGTATATGTGTTTTCAGATGTATTTCAATGTGTGTGAACATGCATATGAACTCAAGTGTCTTCTTCAGTAAGTCTCCACCTTAATTTAGAGACAGGCTCTGTCTCTTAAATACAAAATTTTGTCAGATGTAAATAATACTTTATTTGCATTCATTGTGGACCATTTCATAAAACAAACACTGCATACTTTAAAAGACAAATAGGCAAGATTTGCACTCTTTATAAAGAATTTACTGCTCCAAATGGTCAGAGGTTACAACTTATTGAAGTTCTAGTAAAACCTTTTTTTAAATCTGTGAACTTCTGCACACTTCTGTTCACTTAAATTTCCAATTAGATTTGTTTGAAGATGAACTGTGACACATACCCCAAAACATGCACATATATATTTACATCAATAAATACTATAACAGTTAATGAGAAAGTAGATTTTTATGTCATCAATTTTAATCACTTAATTTAAGAATAAATACACATAAAAATAACAACATATTGCCCTTCCTTAAGGTTTTCAATATGTTCCTTTGCTTATTACCAAAAAAAGGTGTGAGGAAAATAAAAAATACAGAAATAATATTCTGGAGGTCTTAGGAAAACAGTGGCTCAAAAAGGTTTGTCAAATATCATCATCTGTATTATTTATTTATTGAAACTGAGTTGCCATGATATTTCAAGAGGCTGGTTGTAAATTATGGCTGGGCTGCAAAGGAGCTCCTCAAACCATATGTATTAATTACCAAATAAGTGTTTCTATATAGAGATTATCATAAGTTCTTAGGGAAAATCTGAAACATAACAATTTTGCCTCCACATATTTCCTATATCTTAGTTAAAATATTAAATAAGT